>NC_080672.1:203103505-203132806 GCF_030247195.1 Topomyia yanbarensis | reverse complement strand
TAAGACAAAGACAAGACAAAGACAAGACAAAGACAAGACAAAGACAAGACAAAGACAAGACAAAGACAAGACAAAGACAAGACAAAGACAAGACAAAGACAAGACAAAGACAAGACAAAGACAAGACAAAGACAAGACAAAGACAAAGACAAAGACAAGACAAAGACAAGACAAAGACAAGACAAAGACAAGACAAAGACAAGACAAAGACAAGACAAAGACAAGACAAAGACAAGACAAAGACAAGACAAAGACAAGACAAAGACAAGACAAAGACAAGACAAAGACAAGACAAAGACAAGACAAAGACAAGACAAAGACAAGACAAAGACAAGACAAAGACAAGACAAAGACAAGACAAAGACAAGACAAAGACAAGACAAAGACAAGACAAAGACAAGACAAAGACAAGACAAAGACAAGACAAAGACAAGACAAAGACAAGACAAAGACAAGACAAAGACAAGACAAAGACAAGACAAAGACAAGACAAAGACAAGACAAAGACAAGACAAAGACAAGACAAAGACAAGACAAAGACAAGACAAAGACAAGACAAAGACAAGACAAAGACAAGACAAAGACAAGACAAAGACAAGACAAAGACAAGACAAAGACAAGACAAAGACAAGACAAAGACAAGACAAAGACAAGACAAAGACAAGACAAAGACAAGACAAAGACAAGACAAAGACAAGACAAAGACAAGACAAAGACAAGACAAAGACAAGACAAAGACAAGACAAAGACAAGACAAAGACAAGACAAAGACAAGACAAAGACAAGACAAAGACAAGACAAAGACAAGACAAAGACAAGACAAAGACAAGACAAAGACAAGACAAAGACAAGACAAAGACAAGACAAAGACAAGACAAAGACAAGACAAAGACAAGACAAAGACAAGACAAAGACAAGACAAAGACAAAGACAAGACAAAGACAAGACAAAGACAAGACAAAGACAAGACAAAGACAAGACAAAGACAAGACAAAGACAAGACAAAGACAAGACAAAGACAAGACAAAGACAAGACAAAGACAAGACAAAGACAAGACAAAGACAAGACAAAGACAAGACAAAGACAAGACAAAGACAAGACAAAGACAAGACAAAGACAAGACAAAGACAAGACAAAGACAAGACAAAGACAAGACAAAGACAAGACAAAGACAAGACAAAGACAAGACAAAGACAAGACAAAGACAAGACAAAGACAAGACAAAGACAAGACAAAGACAAGACAAAGACAAGACAAAGACAAGACAAAGACAAGACAAAGACAAGACAAAGACAAGACAAAGACAAGACAAAGACAAGACAAAGACAAAGACAAGACAAAGACAAGACAAAGACAAGACAAAGACAAGACAAAGACAAGACAAAGACAAGACAAAGACAAGACAAAGACAAGACAAAGACAAGACAAAGACAAGACAAAGACAAGACAAAGACAAGACAAAGACAAGACAAGACAAAGACAAGACAAAGACAAGACAAAGACAAGACAAAGACAAGACAAAGACAAGACAAAGACAAGACAAAGACAAGACAAAGACAAGACAAAGACAAGACAAAGACAAGACAAAGACAAGACAAAGACAAGACAAAGACAAGACAAAGACAAGACAAAGACAAGACAAAGACAAGACAAAGACAAGACAAAGACAAGACAAAGACAAGACAAAGACAAGACAAAGACAAGACAAAGACAAGACAAAGACAAGACAAAGACAAGACAAAGACAAGACAAAGACAAGACAAAGACAAGACAAAGACAAGACAAAGACAAGACAAAGACAAGACAAAGACAAGACAAAGACAAGACAAAGACAAGACAAAGACAAGACAAAGACAAGACAAAGACAAGACAAAGACAAGACAAAGACAAGACAAAGACAAGACAAAGACAAGACAAAGACAAGACAAAGACAAGACAAAGACAAGACAAAGACAAGACAAAGACAAGACAAAGACAAGACAAAGACAAGACAAAGACAAGACAAAGACAAGACAAAGACAAGACAAAGACAAGACAAAGACAAGACAAAGACAAGACAAAGACAAGACAAAGACAAGACAAAGACAAGACAAAGACAAGACAAAGACAAGACAAAGACAAGACAAAGACAAGACAAAGACAAGACAAAGACAAGACAAGACAAGACAAAGACAAGACAAAGACAAGACAAAGACAAGACAAGACAAGACAAAGACAAGACAAAGACAAGACAAAGACAAGACAAAGACAAGACAAAGACAAGACAAAGACAAGACAAAGACAAGACAAAGACAAGACAAAGACAAGACAAAGACAAGACAAAGACAAGACAAAGACAAGACAAAGACAAGACAAAGACAAGACAAAGACAAGACAAAGACAAGACAAAGACAAGACAAAGACAAGACAAAGACAAGACAAAGACAAGACAAAGACAAGACAAAGACAAGACAAAGACAAGACAAAGACAAGACAAAGACAAGACAAAGACAAGACAAAGACAAGACAAAGACAAGACAAAGACAAGACAAAGACAAGACAAAGACAAGACAAAGACAAGACAAAGACAAGACAAAGACAAGACAAAGACAAGACAAAGACAAGACAAAGACAAGACAAAGACAAGACAAAGACAAGACAAAGACAAGACAAAGACAAGACAAAGACAAGACAAAGACAAGACAAAGACAAGACAAAGACAAGACAAAGACAAGACAAAGACAAGACAAAGACAAGACAAAGACAAGACAAAGACAAGACAAAGACAAGACAAAGACAAGACAAAGACAAGACAAAGACAAGACAAAGACAAGACAAAGACAAGACAAAGACAAGACAAAGACAAGACAAAGACAAGACAAAGACAAGACAAAGACAAGACAAAGACAAGACAAAGACAAGACAAAGACAAGACAAAGACAAGACAAAGACAAGACAAAGACAAGACAAAGACAAGACAAAGACAAGACAAAGACAAGACAAAGACAAGACAAAGACAAGACAAAGACAAGACAAAGACAAGACAAAGACAAGACAAAGACAAGACAAAGACAAGACAAAGACAAGACAAAGACAAGACAAAGACAAGACAAAGACAAGACAAAGACAAGACAAAGACAAGACAAAGACAAGACAAAGACAAGACAAAGACAAGACAAAGACAAGACAAAGACAAGACAAAGACAAGACAAAGACAAGACAAAGACAAGACAAAGACAAGACAAAGACAAGACAAAGACAAGACAAAGACAAGACAAAGACAAGACAAAGACAAGACAAAGACAAGACAAAGACAAGACAAAGACAAGACAAAGACAAGACAAAGACAAGACAAAGACAAGACAAAGACAAGACAAAGACAAGACAAAGACAAGACAAAGACAAGACAAAGACAAGACAAAGACAAGACAAAGACAAGACAAAGACAAGACAAAGACAAGACAAAGACAAGACAAAGACAAGACAAAGACAAGACAAAGACAAGACAAAGACAAGACAAAGACAAGACAAAGACAAGACAAAGACAAGACAAAGACAAGACAAAGACAAGACAAAGACAAGACAAAGACAAGACAAAGACAAGACAAAGACAAGACAAAGACAAGACAAAGACAAGACAAAGACAAGACAAAGACAAGACAAAGACAAGACAAAGACAAGACAAAGACAAGACAAAGACAAGACAAAGACAAGACAAAGACAAGACAAAGACAAGACAAAGACAAGACAAAGACAAGACAAAGACAAGACAAAGACAAGACAAAGACAAGACAAAGACAAGACAAAGACAAGACAAAGACAAGACAAAGACAAGACAAAGACAAGACAAAGACAAGACAAAGACAAGACAAAGACAAGACAAAGACAAGACAAAGACAAGACAAAGACAAGACAAAGACAAGACAAAGACAAGACAAAGACAAGACAAAGACAAGACAAAGACAAGACAAAGACAAGACAAAGACAAGACAAAGACAAGACAAAGACAAGACAAAGACAAGACAAAGACAAGACAAAGACAAGACAAAGACAAGACAAAGACAAGACAAAGACAAGACAAAGACAAGACAAAGACAAGACAAAGACAAGACAAAGACAAGACAAAGACAAGACAAAGACAAGACAAAGACAAGACAAAGACAAGACAAAGACAAGACAAAGACAAGACAAAGACAAGACAAAGACAAGACAAAGACAAGACAAAGACAAGACAAAGACAAGACAAAGACAAGACAAAGACAAGACAAAGACAAGACAAAGACAAGACAAAGACAAGACAAAGACAAGACAAAGACAAGACAAAGACAAGACAAAGACAAGACAAAGACAAGACAAAGACAAGACAAAGACAAGACAAAGACAAGACAAAGACAAGACAAAGACAAGACAAAGACAAGACAAAGACAAGACAAAGACAAGACAAAGACAAGACAAAGACAAGACAAAGACAAGACAAAGACAAGACAAAGACAAGACAAAGACAAGACAAAGACAAGACAAAGACAAGACAAAGACAAGACAAAGACAAGACAAAGACAAGACAAAGACAAGACAAAGACAAGACAAAGACAAGACAAAGACAAGACAAAGACAAGACAAAGACAAGACAAAGACAAGACAAAGACAAGACAAAGACAAGACAAAGACAAGACAAAGACAAGACAAAGACAAGACAAAGACAAGACAAAGACAAGACAAAGACAAGACAAAGACAAGACAAAGACAAGACAAAGACAAGACAAAGACAAGACAAAGACAAGACAAAGACAAGACAAAGACAAGACAAAGACAAGACAAAGACAAGACAAAGACAAGACAAAGACAAGACAAAGACAAGACAAAGACAAGACAAAGACAAGACAAAGACAAGACAAAGACAAGACAAAGACAAGACAAAGACAAGACAAAGACAAGACAAAGACAAGACAAAGACAAGACAAAGACAAGACAAAGACAAGACAAAGACAAGACAAAGACAAGACAAAGACAAGACAAAGACAAGACAAAGACAAGACAAAGACAAGACAAAGACAAGACAAAGACAAGACAAAGACAAGACAAAGACAAGACAAAGACAAGACAAAGACAAGACAAAGACAAGACAAAGACAAGACAAAGACAAGACAAAGACAAGACAAAGACAAGACAAAGACAAGACAAAGACAAGACAAAGACAAGACAAAGACAAGACAAAGACAAGACAAAGACAAGACAAAGACAAGACAAAGACAAGACAAAGACAAGACAAAGACAAGACAAAGACAAGACAAAGACAAGACAAAGACAAGACAAAGACAAGACAAAGACAAGACAAAGACAAGACAAAGACAAGACAAAGACAAGACAAAGACAAGACAAAGACAAGACAAAGACAAGACAAAGACAAGACAAAGACAAGACAAAGACAAGACAAAGACAAGACAAAGACAAGACAAAGACAAGACAAAGACAAGACAAAGACAAGACAAAGACAAGACAAAGACAAGACAAAGACAAGACAAAGACAAGACAAAGACAAGACAAAGACAAGACAAAGACAAGACAAAGACAAGACAAAGACAAGACAAAGACAAGACAAAGACAAGACAAAGACAAGACAAAGACAAGACAAAGACAAGACAAAGACAAGACAAAGACAAGACAAAGACAAGACAAAGACAAGACAAAGACAAGACAAAGACAAGACAAAGACAAGACAAAGACAAGACAAAGACAAGACAAAGACAAGACAAAGACAAGACAAAGACAAGACAAAGACAAGACAAAGACAAGACAAAGACAAGACAAAGACAAGACAAAGACAAGACAAAGACAAGACAAAGACAAGACAAAGACAAGACAAAGACAAGACAAAGACAAGACAAAGACAAGACAAAGACAAGACAAAGACAAGACAAAGACAAGACAAAGACAAGACAAAGACAAGACAAAGACAAGACAAAGACAAGACAAAGACAAGACAAAGACAAGACAAAGACAAGACAAAGACAAGACAAAGACAAGACAAAGACAAGACAAAGACAAGACAAAGACAAGACAAAGACAAGACAAAGACAAGACAAAGACAAGACAAAGACAAGACAAAGACAAGACAAAGACAAGACAAAGACAAGACAAAGACAAGACAAAGACAAGACAAAGACAAGACAAAGACAAGACAAAGACAAGACAAAGACAAGACAAAGACAAGACAAAGACAAGACAAAGACAAGACAAAGACAAGACAAAGACAAGACAAAGACAAGACAAAGACAAGACAAAGACAAGACAAAGACAAGACAAAGACAAGACAAAGACAAGACAAAGACAAGACAAAGACAAGACAAAGACAAGACAAAGACAAGACAAAGACAAGACAAAGACAAGACAAAGACAAGACAAAGACAAGACAAAGACAAGACAAAGACAAGACAAAGACAAGACAAAGACAAGACAAAGACAAGACAAAGACAAGACAAAGACAAGACAAAGACAAGACAAAGACAAGACAAAGACAAGACAAAGACAAGACAAAGACAAGACAAAGACAAGACAAAGACAAGACAAGACAAAGACAAGACAAAGACAAGACAAAGACAAGACAAAGACAAGACAAAGACAAGACAAAGACAAGACAAAGACAAGACAAAGACAAGACAAAGACAAGACAAAGACAAGACAAAGACAAGACAAAGACAAGACAAAGACAAGACAAAGACAAGACAAAGACAAGACAAAGACAAGACAAAGACAAGACAAAGACAAGACAAAGACAAGACAAAGACAAGACAAAGACAAGACAAAGACAAGACAAAGACAAGACAAAGACAAGACAAAGACAAGACAAAGACAAGACAAAGACAAGACAAAGACAAGACAAAGACAAGACAAAGACAAGACAAAGACAAGACAAAGACAAGACAAAGACAAGACAAAGACAAGACAAAGACAAGACAAAGACAAGACAAAGACAAGACAAAGACAAGACAAAGACAAGACAAAGACAAGACAAAGACAAGACAAAGACAAGACAAAGACAAGACAAAGACAAGACAAAGACAAGACAAAGACAAGACAAAGACAAGACAAAGACAAGACAAAGACAAGACAAAGACAAGACAAAGACAAGACAAAGACAAGACAAAGACAAGACAAAGACAAGACAAAGACAAGACAAAGACAAGACAAAGACAAGACAAAGACAAGACAAAGACAAGACAAAGACAAGACAAAGACAAGACAAAGACAAGACAAAGACAAGACAAAGACAAGACAAAGACAAGACAAAGACAAGACAAAGACAAGACAAAGACAAGACAAAGACAAGACAAAGACAAGACAAAGACAAGACAAAGACAAGACAAAGACAAGACAAAGACAAGACAAAGACAAGACAAAGACAAGACAAAGACAAGACAAAGACAAGACAAAGACAAGACAAAGACAAGACAAAGACAAGACAAAGACAAGACAAAGACAAGACAAAGACAAGACAAAGACAAGACAAAGACAAGACAAAGACAAGACAAAGACAAGACAAAGACAAGACAAAGACAAGACAAAGACAAGACAAAGACAAGACAAAGACAAGACAAAGACAAGACAAAGACAAGACAAAGACAAGACAAAGACAAGACAAAGACAAGACAAAGACAAGACAAAGACAAGACAAAGACAAGACAAAGACAAGACAAAGACAAGACAAGACAAAGACAAGACAAAGACAAGACAAAGACAAGACAAAGACAAGACAAAGACAAGACAAAGACAAGACAAAGACAAGACAAAGACAAGACAAAGACAAGACAAAGACAAGACAAAGACAAGACAAAGACAAGACAAAGACAAGACAAAGACAAGACAAAGACAAGACAAAGACAAGACAAAGACAAGACAAAGACAAGACAAAGACAAGACAAAGACAAGACAAAGACAAGACAAAGACAAGACAAAGACAAGACAAAGACAAGACAAAGACAAGACAAAGACAAGACAAAGACAAGACAAAGACAAGACAAAGACAAGACAAAGACAAGACAAAGACAAGACAAAGACAAGACAAAGACAAGACAAGACAAAGACAAGACAAAGACAAGACAAAGACAAGACAAAGACAAGACAAAGACAAGACAAAGACAAGACAAAGACAAGACAAAGACAAGACAAAGACAAGACAAAGACAAGACAAAGACAAGACAAAGACAAGACAAAGACAAGACAAAGACAAGACAAAGACAAGACAAAGACAAGACAAAGACAAGACAAAGACAAGACAAAGACAAGACAAAGACAAGACAAAGACAAGACAAAGACAAGACAAAGACAAGACAAAGACAAGACAAAGACAAGACAAAGACAAGACAAAGACAAGACAAAGACAAGACAAAGACAAGACAAAGACAAGACAAAGACAAGACAAAGACAAGACAAAGACAAGACAAAGACAAGACAAAGACAAGACAAAGACAAGACAAAGACAAGACAAAGACAAGACAAAGACAAGACAAAGACAAGACAAAGACAAGACAAAGACAAGACAAAGACAAGACAAAGACAAGACAAAGACAAGACAAAGACAAGACAAAGACAAGACAAAGACAAGACAAAGACAAGACAAAGACAAGACAAAGACAAGACAAAGACAAGACAAAGACAAGACAAAGACAAGACAAAGACAAGACAAAGACAAGACAAAGACAAGACAAAGACAAGACAAAGACAAGACAAAGACAAGACAAAGACAAGACAAAGACAAGACAAAGACAAGACAAAGACAAGACAAAGACAAGACAAAGACAAGACAAAGACAAGACAAAGACAAGACAAAGACAAGACAAAGACAAGACAAAGACAAGACAAAGACAAGACAAAGACAAGACAAAGACAAGACAAAGACAAGACAAAGACAAGACAAAGACAAGACAAAGACAAGACAAAGACAAGACAAAGACAAGACAAAGACAAGACAAAGACAAGACAAAGACAAGACAAAGACAAGACAAAGACAAGACAAAGACAAGACAAAGACAAGACAAAGACAAGACAAAGACAAGACAAAGACAAGACAAAGACAAGACAAAGACAAGACAAAGACAAGACAAAGACAAGACAAAGACAAGACAAAGACAAGACAAAGACAAGACAAAGACAAGACAAAGACAAGACAAAGACAAGACAAAGACAAGACAAAGACAAGACAAAGACAAGACAAAGACAAGACAAAGACAAGACAAAGACAAGACAAAGACAAGACAAAGACAAGACAAAGACAAGACAAAGACAAGACAAAGACAAGACAAAGACAAGACAAAGACAAGACAAAGACAAGACAAAGACAAGACAAAGACAAGACAAAGACAAGACAAAGACAAGACAAAGACAAGACAAAGACAAGACAAAGACAAGACAAAGACAAGACAAAGACAAGACAAAGACAAGACAAAGACAAGACAAAGACAAGACAAAGACAAGACAAAGACAAGACAAAGACAAGACAAAGACAAGACAAAGACAAGACAAAGACAAGACAAAGACAAGACAAAGACAAGACAAAGACAAGACAAAGACAAGACAAAGACAAGACAAAGACAAGACAAAGACAAGACAAAGACAAGACAAAGACAAGACAAAGACAAGACAAAGACAAGACAAGACAAAGACAAGACAAAGACAAGACAAAGACAAGACAAAGACAAGACAAAGACAAGACAAAGACAAGACAAAGACAAGACAAAGACAAGACAAAGACAAGACAAAGACAAGACAAAGACAAGACAAAGACAAGACAAAGACAAGACAAAGACAAGACAAAGACAAGACAAAGACAAGACAAAGACAAGACAAAGACAAGACAAAGACAAGACAAAGACAAGACAAAGACAAGACAAAGACAAGACAAAGACAAGACAAAGACAAGACAAAGACAAGACAAAGACAAGACAAAGACAAGACAAAGACAAGACAAAGACAAGACAAAGACAAGACAAAGACAAGACAAAGACAAGACAAAGACAAGACAAAGACAAGACAAAGACAAGACAAAGACAAGACAAAGACAAGACAAAGACAAGACAAAGACAAGACAAAGACAAGACAAAGACAAGACAAAGACAAGACAAAGACAAGACAAAGACAAGACAAAGACAAGACAAAGACAAGACAAAGACAAGACAAAGACAAGACAAAGACAAGACAAAGACAAGACAAAGACAAGACAAAGACAAGACAAAGACAAGACAAAGACAAGACAAAGACAAGACAAAGACAAGACAAAGACAAGACAAGACAAAGACAAGACAAAGACAAGACAAAGACAAGACAAAGACAAGACAAAGACAAGACAAAGACAAGACAAAGACAAGACAAAGACAAGACAAAGACAAGACAAAGACAAGACAAAGACAAGACAAAGACAAGACAAAGACAAGACAAAGACAAGACAAAGACAAGACAAAGACAAGACAAAGACAAGACAAAGACAAGACAAAGACAAGACAAAGACAAGACAAAGACAAGACAAAGACAAGACAAAGACAAGACAAAGACAAGACAAAGACAAGACAAAGACAAGACAAAGACAAGACAAAGACAAGACAAAGACAAGACAAAGACAAGACAAAGACAAGACAAAGACAAGACAAAGACAAGACAAAGACAAGACAAAGACAAGACAAAGACAAGACAAAGACAAGACAAAGACAAGACAAAGACAAGACAAAGACAAGACAAAGACAAGACAAAGACAAGACAAAGACAAGACAAAGACAAGACAAAGACAAGACAAAGACAAGACAAAGACAAGACAAAGACAAGACAAAGACAAGACAAAGACAAGACAAAGACAAGACAAAGACAAGACAAAGACAAGACAAAGACAAGACAAAGACAAGACAAAGACAAGACAAAGACAAGACAAAGACAAGACAAAGACAAGACAAAGACAAGACAAAGACAAGACAAAGACAAGACAAAGACAAGACAAAGACAAGACAAAGACAAGACAAAGACAAGACAAAGACAAGACAAAGACAAGACAAAGACAAGACAAAGACAAGACAAAGACAAGACAAAGACAAGACAAAGACAAGACAAAGACAAGACAAAGACAAGACAAAGACAAGACAAAGACAAGACAAAGACAAGACAAAGACAAGACAAAGACAAGACAAAGACAAGACAAAGACAAGACAAAGACAAGACAAAGACAAGACAAAGACAAGACAAAGACAAGACAAAGACAAGACAAAGACAAGACAAAGACAAGACAAAGACAAGACAAAGACAAGACAAAGACAAGACAAAGACAAGACAAAGACAAGACAAAGACAAGACAAAGACAAGACAAAGACAAGACAAAGACAAGACAAAGACAAGACAAAGACAAGACAAAGACAAGACAAAGACAAGACAAAGACAAGACAAAGACAAGACAAAGACAAGACAAAGACAAGACAAAGACAAGACAAAGACAAGACAAAGACAAGACAAAGACAAGACAAAGACAAGACAAAGACAAGACAAAGACAAGACAAAGACAAGACAAAGACAAGACAAAGACAAGACAAAGACAAGACAAAGACAAGACAAAGACAAGACAAAGACAAGACAAAGACAAGACAAAGACAAGACAAAGACAAGACAAAGACAAGACAAAGACAAGACAAAGACAAGACAAAGACAAGACAAAGACAAGACAAAGACAAGACAAAGACAAGACAAAGACAAGACAAAGACAAGACAAAGACAAGACAAAGACAAGACAAAGACAAGACAAAGACAAGACAAAGACAAGACAAAGACAAGACAAAGACAAGACAAAGACAAGACAAAGACAAGACAAAGACAAGACAAAGACAAGACAAAGACAAGACAAAGACAAGACAAAGACAAGACAAAGACAAGACAAAGACAAGACAAAGACAAGACAAAGACAAGACAAAGACAAGACAAAGACAAGACAAAGACAAGACAAAGACAAGACAAAGACAAGACAAAGACAAGACAAAGACAAGACAAAGACAAGACAAAGACAAGACAAAGACAAGACAAAGACAAGACAAAGACAAGACAAAGACAAGACAAAGACAAGACAAAGACAAGACAAAGACAAGACAAAGACAAGACAAAGACAAGACAAAGACAAGACAAAGACAAGACAAAGACAAGACAAAGACAAGACAAAGACAAGACAAAGACAAGACAAAGACAAGACAAAGACAAGACAAAGACAAGACAAAGACAAGACAAAGACAAGACAAAGACAAGACAAAGACAAGACAAAGACAAGACAAAGACAAGACAAAGACAAGACAAAGACAAGACAAAGACAAGACAAAGACAAGACAAAGACAAGACAAAGACAAGACAAAGACAAGACAAAGACAAGACAAAGACAAGACAAAGACAAGACAAAGACAAGACAAAGACAAGACAAAGACAAGACAAAGACAAGACAAAGACAAGACAAAGACAAGACAAAGACAAGACAAAGACAAGACAAAGACAAGACAAAGACAAGACAAAGACAAGACAAAGACAAGACAAAGACAAGACAAAGACAAGACAAAGACAAGACAAAGACAAGACAAAGACAAGACAAAGACAAGACAAAGACAAGACAAAGACAAGACAAAGACAAGACAAAGACAAGACAAAGACAAGACAAAGACAAGACAAAGACAAAGACAAGACAAAGACAAGACAAAGACAAGACAAAGACAAGACAAAGACAAGACAAAGACAAGACAAAGACAAGACAAAGACAAGACAAAGACAAGACAAAGACAAGACAAAGACAAGACAAAGACAAGACAAAGACAAGACAAAGACAAGACAAAGACAAGACAAAGACAAGACAAAGACAAGACAAAGACAAGACAAAGACAAGACAAAGACAAGACAAAGACAAGACAAAGACAAGACAAAGACAAGACAAAGACAAGACAAAGACAAGACAAAGACAAGACAAAGACAAGACAAAGACAAGACAAAGACAAGACAAAGACAAGACAAAGACAAGACAAAGACAAGACAAAGACAAGACAAAGACAAGACAAAGACAAGACAAAGACAAGACAAAGACAAAGACAAGATAAAGACAAGACAAAGACAAGACAAAGACAAGACAAAGACAAGACAAAGACAAGACAAAGACAAGACAAAGACAAGACAAAGACAAGACAAAGACAAGACAAAGACAAGACAAAGACAAGACAAAGACAAGACAAAGACAAGACAAAGACAAGACAAAGACAAGACAAAGACAAGACAAAGACAAGACAAAGACAAGACAAAGACAAGACAAAGACAAGACAAAGACAAGACAAAGACAAGACAAAGACAAGACAAAGACAAGACAAAGACAAGACAAAGACAAGACAAAGACAAGACAAAGACAAGACAAAGACAAGACAAAGACAAGACAAAGACAAGACAAAGACAAGACAAAGACAAGACAAAGACAAGACAAAGACAAGACAAAGACAAGACAAAGACAAGACAAAGACAAGACAAAGACAAGACAAAGACAAGACAAAGACAAGACAAAGACAAGACAAAGACAAGACAAAGACAAGACAAAGACAAGACAAAGACAAGACAAAGACAAGACAAAGACAAGACAAAGACAAGACAAAGACAAGACAAAGACAAGACAAAGACAAGACAAAGACAAGACAAAGACAAGACAAAGACAAAGACAAGACAAAGACAAGACAAAGACAAGACAAAGACAAGACAAAGACAAGACAAAGACAAGACAAAGACAAGACAAAGACAAGACAAAGACAAGACAAAGACAAGACAAAGACAAGACAAAGACAAGACAAAGACAAGACAAAGACAAGACAAAGACAAGACAAAGACAAGACAAAGACAAGACAAAGACAAGACAAAGACAAGACAAAGACAAGACAAAGACAAGACAAAGACAAGACAAAGACAAGACAAAGACAAGACAAAGACAAGACAAAGACAAGACAAGACAAAGACAAGATAAAGACAAGACAAAGACAAGACAAAGACAAAACAAGACAACCCATCTTGTAGCTGTTTGAAGTCAAACTTGTTGAATTTGGTCAGATCCTTGTCGTATAGCTTGCTAACTCGCGTTTTAGCCGTAATGTTTTATTTTACAGTTCAGTTGTAGTTTATAAACCCAATTTTCGAAGAAATCTTCCGGCGTATATTTCGAACTATACTGCGACTAGCTTCGTTTGGTGGTTATATTCACGCCGAAATGTGCTAGATTTGCTTTGAAAGCCGTCCTGATTTTGATTCCGGAAATTTTCATATCCTCTGTGATTCTTACACGCAACTTGTTCGGGTCTCATTACTTTGGTGCAGCATTATATCTCCCCTCTTTGCCATTCTGATGTAGAGAAATGCTTTCCAATCACTTCAAATCGACTCTTCAGTCAAGTCTCGGAGGGCCAAGTACCGTATACCATATAACCTACGAGAACGATCGTCGAGATCAGAAAATATCTGTGTTCAACTTCAAACGACTTGGTACGTGGTACTGTCGGATTCATACTGTTCTTTCCCCATTATATCAACAGACTAAATCTACACCTTCTGTAGATATTACTTAGGGAAGGATTGTGTTCTTGTACCTGCTCTTTTCTTAACCCGCGGACTCTTGCATTTGTTGAGCCATTGAGGTTCCACATCGATCCGAAACTTAGAGCCAGTGAGCTCATTGCTTTGTCGCGATCAACGTGTTAGTTCCTGGCAAAGAAGCTAGACACCGAATTCTCATTTGTCCAACGATGGCACGTTCTTATTTCCCCTCATTTGTTGCTTTTGCTAGCACGCTGCTTGACCCGTGTAACTTCGGACTGTCGCTAATACATTGTGTGTGTTTGTGTGAGTATGAGGAGGAAGACATGGCTGAACCGATATGGAAAAACTTTGGAAAAACTTCGCAAAAATAACTGCTGTTATTTTTTTTACTGAACGGACTTCCGCTTTCGGAGGTACAGGTTGAAGAGAGCGATCCCACAGTAAATTTCCATATAAATAGGTACTGTACTGATTATTAAAATGGGTGCAACATTCTTTGTATTTGCGGGTCTAGATCACTAATGACCAATGCCAAGTTCTTAAGTTTATGTAACACCTATTTTTCCGCAAACGCTTACTGATTTTTACAAACTTGGTTTCAAATGTAGGATCAGGAATCAGAATATATTGGCTCAAATGGCACGTTCCCCGTACATAGTCGGGGATTTGTGCCTTGCCGTGTGTTTTCATCATTTCCTGAGCGGAAGGAAAGGACAAGGAGGTGTCGGGAAGTAGAATTGGAAGGGTGGGAGAAATAACCACATTGGATAAGAAACTTTAGTATGTCTCTAAGTTTCAGTCGACCAAACATGGTTTCGTCTATATAAGGACGGCTGAAGACTCGAAATCGCAATCGCGCTACCGCTGGACAGTTGCATATCAGATGATATGAGGTTCCGTAGTCGGATTCACAAAGATCACATGAAAAAGACTCAGCGCGCTGAATAGTTGCTATGTGATAATTGAGTTTGCAGTGGCCGGTTAAAGCCCTGGTCAGCATGCCGCAGTGGAGCTTCGAAAAATGTAAGAGATTTTTCGAAACCACTGGGCATGGTTGTTCTAGAAACGCCTTTGTTTGGCGACACGTTTGTAGATTTCTCCAATAATTGCGGTGCTCGGACGAAGCCCAGGACCGTATTTTTTCCCTGATCCAACTTTTCGAAATTGGCAGCGCGGGCTCAGGACCAACGAAGTCAATCGCTGAACCTGCCCTGGCCAATTCGTCAGCCCATTCATTTCCAGTAATACCGCAATGTCCGGGCACCCAGACAAGGTAGATAGTGTTGACAATGCTTAGTTCTTCGATTTGGGTTCGGCACGCGATCACTAGCTTGGACCGGGATTTGTCTGAGCTAAGGGCCTTGATTGCAGCCTGACTATCGGAGCAGAAGTTTATAACTCTGCCGGACAAACTCAGTTGAAGGGCCGATTGCACGCCGCACATAATCGCAAAGATTTCTGCTTGGAATACAGTACAGTATCTACCTAGTGAGTGAGATTGTTCCAATCTCATTTCACGACAGTAGACACCAGCACGTCCCTCCATCAGAGAACCGTCAGTGTAACAAACCACTTGCGTTTGTTGTTGTCTTTCCATAAAGCCAGACAACCACTCCTCTCGAGAGGGAATCTTCTCATGGAATGTCCTGTAAGGAAAACTACAAGTGAGTGTAATATCGCTGGGAGCAAGAATATCTTCATCCCATGTAACCATTTGTGACCACAATCGTGTATGACTGGTAGCAAGATCAACATGATTGCTGTTCCAAAGCCCAGTAACCTGCAGTCTGTATGCACATGATAGTGCTTCTTGTTTTAAGTGTATGTGTAATGGTTTGATATTTAGAAGTGCCTCAAGAGCAGCAGTCGGAGTCGTGGTGAAAGCACCAGTCAACGCCATGAGCGCCATTCTTTGCAGATGGTTTAGCTTTGACTGGACTGTCACCACCTCTCCCCTCTGCCACCACACAAGGCATCCGTATGACAGTATTGGACGTACAATTGTCGTGTAAATCCAATAGATGTATTTAGGTTTGAGACCCCAGGTCTTTCCAAAAGTTCGTCTGCACTGCCCGAAGACCATGCACGCTTTCTTGACTCTGAACTCAATGTGAGCAGACCAATTCAGTTTGGAATCCAATATGACTCCAACGTATTTGACTTGATCTGCACACAGTAGCTCAGAATCAAAGAACTGCAAGGGACGAAACCCGGTTGTTATTCGCTTCTTCATGAAAAGAACCATTGAAGTTTTGCTTGGGTTAACTGATAGTTTAACTTGTCGACACCACTGTTCGACAGCTCTTAATGCCTGTTGCATTAAGTCAAAGATTGTTCCGATGCAAAATCCAGTAATTAGTATTTGGTAATCGTCAGCAAACCCGTAGGTTGGAAATCCAAGCTCATTAAGTTTCTTCAACAAGCCGTCAGCTACTAAGTTCCATAACAAAGGTGACAGAACGCCGCCTTGAGGACAACCGCAAATACTCAACTTCCGTGTCTCAACCTGTCGCAGTGACGAGCAAAGTATGCGGTTACTAAGCATTGCGTTTATCCAACCTGAGGTACATGCAGGTATCCCATGACCGCGCGTCGCTTCCAGAATAGACTGGAAGGACACATTGTCAAAAGCACCCTCAATATCTAGGAATACACCCAAGCTAGATTGCTTGAGCGAGAAGGCTTTCTCAATGTTGTAAACAACGTCGTGAAGCAGAGTGATCGTGGATTTCCCACACTGATATGCATGTTGCATTTTGTGCAGTGGATATTCAACTAAACTAACGTTCCTGATGTGATGATCGATTATCCGTTCCAAAGCTTTCAGAAGAAAAGAACTTAAGCTTATAGGCCTAAAACTCTTGGCTTCTTCATAGCTTGAACGCCCCCCTTGGGAATAAATCTAACAGTTATTTCTCGCCATGCTTTCGGGATATACTCGGTAGCAAGACTGGAAAGCAAAATCTTTTTCAAGACATGTTTAAGAATATCAAATCCCTTTTGCAGTAGCACGGGAAGTATTCCATCTTTTCCGGGTGATTTGTATGGAGCAAAGCTGTCAACGGCCCACTTGACCGATTCAGTGGAAACCAATGTGCGTGCTAACGCCCACAAGTCCGAATCACCAGAATGAGATCTGTGAACATTATTCAACTCCGGATCGATACAACCTGGAAAGTGTGTGTCGAAGAGGCAATTAAGAACATCTTTTTCGTCCGTCACATAAACACCATCTCTGGTTTTCAAGGAGTTCATCTGAAAATCATTCGATTTGGAGCGAATTTTATTTAATCTGCTAGCCTCGTTCAGACTAGAGACATTAGTGCATAGGCTTTGCCAGCCAGCCCGTTCTGCAGATCTAAGACATTTCTTATATGCACTACGAGCTGACCTGAAAGCCCTGGAGTCATCACGCTGACGCCGGTTCCAAGCTCTTCTCATAACTTTCTTCATTCTAACTAATGACCAATGCCAAGTTCTTAAGTTTATGTAACACCTATTTTTCCGCAAACGCTTACTGATTTTTACAAACTTGGTTTCAAATGTAGGATACAATACCAGAAATTTCAAAAATCGAATTTGTATTTTACATGCCAAATGCCAAAAGCGAAATACATATAGGTACCAAGCGTAATAAGAATGTAGCAGACTTATTGAGTTATGGAATCATAGCTTGGATATATGAGAAAGGAACGATTGCACCACTAGGTTGATTAAAACAGGTTTTTCAAATTAGTTATAGCATATTGACCGGTTATTTTGTCATTCGAGCAATATTTGTTTAGAATCCTCCCTGTCCTTGATACAAACGGCACTCTTCTTCTTGCACCAGCAGACCAATGTGACCAGGCGGAGCCTCATACATCAGTAACCAGTTCGAATGGCTCGGCTTTTAGGTTCGACTTTGTGCTTTTTTGAGCTTATTTTCTACGGATCACGGACATACGATTGTTTCTTCCATCGCGTGGCAACTCGAGAAGAGATTTTTTTTCAATAATTTCACAAGCAAGGTTTTGAAAAACCGCTTTCGATTTTACATTGGGAGAGCATTATTTTCGCAGTTGACGGCTTGACTCACAGTATATCTCAGACAGTATCTCAATATCTCTGAAGAGAACGTCAATGCAACAGCAAAGTGTTCCAATCATTACTATACCTGTACTCATCTCAAGTATTGTCCGACAAGGCAGTTTTGGTCTGCGATTTTGCTTTGATCTTGCATGATATTGCAAGATTACAACTTCGAATTTTCGCAAAATAACGGGTGAGTCCGAAGTAGCTGAACTAAACTAAAACCCAGGGTAGGTTTTCTTTATAACAAATAAGTTTTATATCTAGTAGCTATTCAAAAAAATGGAGGACAGCTTATGGTCTATCTTTCTCAAGTGTACCTAAACTTCCTTTACTGCTTCCATCATGGTCTAGGCGACATTGAGATCTACTCTGCATATCCTTGATTTTAATTGTGCTGCTGAAGCAGCTTCCCATAATGCTTCGATTGGTTGAAGTTTTGGTACATTCCGCGGATCTTTTCGGCCACATTTCACACATTGAGAGTTCAACCAAGCAAAGGTATTAGTTTCAATAGGATGCTTCAGCCGGATGGTAAACGAGGGGTACGCCTGCTTGGCAAAATATATCTGATGCACAATTTGAAAAATGGAATTTCGAATTACGGAAACAAGTTTTCTGACATGCATGGAGAGTGCTAATCATACACAGAAATTGAAACATGCTAAAATGAGCTCAAATGCTGGTTTGTTATAGTTTCACAATCTATAAAAGTAGGCTTTGAGACACACGCATAAATCAAAGAGGGTCAGCTTCCTTCGTATACCTCTATCATGACAAAAAATGTGTAATTCGACGCCTTTATCCAAGTCAAAATCAAATGTTGGAAAATACATTTTATGACTCACCAAGTGAGGAAGTCACCAAGGTTCCTGTAGACCCGGCACTACGACACACTTCGACATCTGATGAAAGGTCTAACTAATCAAATAAGACTCATTTATCGCAAAAAAAATAATGTGTTTCCAAGTGCTGAGGTTTTATGATATAATGAATATTTGTGGTCGTTTGGCATTAACTCGTTAGTCAATTGATGAGTAATACTATTAGAGCTGTCCCAAATGTTATTATGAGAATTTGTAGCACTGCCCGTTATGAGTACAAAACAATTTCTACCACAATATGACACAACCTTTTTAAAATCATCAAAACGCGATGTAATATGTAGCAAATTTACCGAACAATAGACGTATTTCTTGTCTATGCTGTCAACAACCAGATTGACAGCAAAAATATCGTAAGTTGTTATCTCAAATATAAGACCTGTGCACTATATGCAAAAATGAATGCACTAAGTATTTCACAAGGAGTGGTCATGCAATTTTTTTAAATGCAATGAAAACGGGGTTTGCTAAGTTTTCAACATAATAGCATCCTTCATGAAAATCCAGTCCACAACAACTAGAAGCTATCGAAAACGTTGGATAATGCTCTCCTATTTGTGTTAATTAGGGGCATGGCTAATTGTTGTTTTAATTGCCGCAAGGTTCTACTGTATCGATTTTGTTGGCTATTTTCGGCAAACGAAAGCATGGCCATGGACATGATCGAAAGGAAATGTGAAGAAACCTTTGCCTTCTGCTAAGTAGGAGTTGGGCGTTGTACCCAAGTCTACCGCATGATCATTGATAGAACATAACTCATCATCATGCTTTACCGCCGACGCCAGCGTTTTAATATGATTATAACGCCAAACTCCTACTTAGCAAAAGGCAAAGGATTCTGAACATTTCCTTTCGATCATGTCCATATGAGCCTGCTTAGTCCTAGTTTTCCGTTCTGATTAACTCTAGAATACCTATCCGTCTTTCAATTTCATTGCTTTCGTTTCTCTTAGTCTCAAATTTGCCGAAAATAACCAACAAAATCATACAATCATCCATTATGTTAGAGCTTCGGTTGACACAGCGATGGAAAGGTCAATTATGCTCCGTTTACTGACTTATTTTAGTCTTTCCAGCCTTTTGGTTTTCAGCTAGAGGTTATCTTGGGACTCCTATTTCTGCTGCCTTCCACGACGTGAGAGCAGGACTCCAGCGAAACGGCATCCAGGCTGATTTAGTCCAGAGAGAGATAATAGACTGTTATCTACCTCCTAATGGACCACAACCGAGAAAGTTTGAACTACTTGAATGGTATATGACACTAGATCCCAACTAACTTTTCCCAACTAAGTTTCCCAACTAACTTTTCAAATGTTTTTGGACAAAAAACTAACAACAAGTAATTTCGACGTTTCTTTCGAAAGTTCAATTTAATTGAATGCTTGTTTGTGTTTTAAAATCCCCAAAACAACATGTACGTTATTGTAAATGCCCTAGTCTGGCGGTTCAATGGCTAAAGACTTAGATGACCTTAGAAGTCACTCGGCGTATGCTCGAGCCCCAGCCAGAAGGAACTCTTAGTGATAAGTAGGATCGCAATACTAACCCTGCAATCGCACTGTAAAATTATGTTAGTACCAAGGTATTGTTTTTGATAGTGAATTATTGAAACTCAACGATAAAGTTGTAACGGACTGTTCATGACACACAACTTGTTCTATGTAGTATGAAAATATTTAGATCAAAATACTATTCTACCGTATAACTAATCTTACTAATTTCAAAGATCTTTCTTGGTCGGTGTCCATACTTACTGGTCGGTGTCCAACTGGACATAGTGGCTCATAGTACCAGTGCATTACTTGCGGTATAAATCAGTTTCATTAACATTTTGTCTGTATAATATGATAATAAAATGGTAATAATATATACCCTGATCAGGAGTTAAGAAATAGGAAAATCACTGGTTCCAATAGCTAGTCTGTTCTGTCGAGTCTCGACCTAGATAGACGCTTTGTGTTAGTAGAAGTAGTTCTTCAGCTCTAAACGTTGGGATTTCACTTAGATATCCGTTGAAATAACTGTTCAAGTTACGTACCGAAATTTGGCATAGATTTTTTTTTTACGATTTTGAATATAACACTATTTCTCATGGTTCAAAAAACCAAACCTCATATTCGTGGATTCAATACTTTTTGGTCTATCAACTATTACTTGAAAGGAATCGTTATCTTAAAAAACGTGGTATTTTGAAAACCGTGCAAAAATTTGGGCAAAAAATACCCATGAAAAACAGGCAACACGCTATAGGATTTTAGGAAAAATCCGCGCATGTGCCAGAGGTGAATAATCATTAGATTGATTTGAGCAAACTGATTGCTAGCATATATTCATAGCATAAAGTCATAAAGCTCAATAGAAATATAGTACGTAGTTTTCCAAACGAAATCATTCTTTTATCATGATTTATTATAAGGGTGCAATATTTTAGCGCTTCTTGTAGCTAGTATGAGTAATTTAATAATTTTTTTTATAAATTTATAGTATCAATTGGAAAGAAATCGGCAATCGAAGCTTTTTAGTAGATTTCTCCACAAACGAAGCTTTATCTGTGAGTTCTAAAATACAAACAGGACAACTATCAATGATGTAACGCAAAATTTTCATTTCATTTACCCCCTCCCTCTTCTCAGGGTTATTGGTTATTTCCTTGGTAAATAAGTCACGAATAAGATGTCCAATATTTTTTTCTTCGGTAGAAATACATTTGGTATGTCTCAGGTTACTTTTTTCCACCAAATTTCACAAAATGTTGAAATTTTTCATTGTCCCTCCTTCAATACAAGTGTTACATGATTTATAAATAGCCCCTACACCAAGCTTTCGGGTACTACTAATTTAGCACAAACCCTGTGCTTTTCTACTGCGCAGAACAAGCGACGATATAATGCGTGCGACGGGAAAATTGAAAAACGCTGTTATGAAGTTTTCCAAATCAAGTTTTACTTGCTACCATTAGTTTCCTCGGATTCTTACGAATCCATTGGTATACTATACTTGGGTAGTTTTATGGGAAAAGCGAGAGAAAAAGCGGGTTGAAGAAATCATTCATTTCATTCGCGTGCACGCATACATTCATACGAGTATCGTATATGCGTATTATATTGATATCCTCAATTCTGCAGATAAGAAGAAAAAGAAGCCCGACGGGGGCCTTAACACAGTAGCGGAACACGCAAAGAATAGGGATGTTCGTACGATGGCGTTGAAGATGCTTACTCGTAAAGGAACGCTGACAGATTTGGTAGACAAGGTCCGTGAAATTTTATTTATTTATTTATACTGGTCTTCGATTTTCTCGTACAGACAGTTCCTTAATTAATAATAATTCTATGTTTAAAGGTAGTCTTAGTAATGTTAAAATCATACTTGTCAGCTATATCATTAAAATTACGACAGCATACATTGAACGGATTGTTTTGTGAAAAAAGAGTACGATACATCGGTAACCGAAAGAAATCAGTTCGTCTGGTGGGTCTAGGTGGTACGTTGAATCGGAGCTGGCTCAGCAACTCCGGGCTATCTATATTGTTTTCCAGAAGATCGAACACGAAGAGCCGTTGCAGCATTATCCTCCGACTTGCAAGAGTTGGCAAACGTAGAAGATTGCATCGATGTTCATAGGGCGGTAGACGAATAGGATCAGTCCAAGGTAGTAACCGCAGAGCGTAACGAACAAAGTGACGCTGAATTCGTTCGATGCGATTAATTTGAACAGCATGATAGGGTGCCCACACAAGCACGCCGTACTCCAGGATGCTACGCACGAGTACACAAAATAGCGTTTTTAGGCAATAAATATCGCTGAATTGCTGCGTGTTTCGTTTAATGAACCCCAGCACGGCATAGGCCTTGGCTGTAGTCATTGCAATGTGCTGCGCGAAATTTAGTTTGTTATCGATGAGAATGCCTAGGTCCTTTATCGTATTAACTCGGTTGATACTGCTTTCTGCCATTCTATAATCAAATGTCAGGACGTGCCTGTTTCGACAGAACGATATCACATTGCACTTTTGCACATTTACTTCCATCCCGTTATGAGTACACCAATTTAGCAGCATATCAATATCGGCTTGAATAGCACAGCAATCGACTGCCGACGCAATTACACGGAAAAATTTCAGATCATCAGCAAACATATACTTAGGAGACTGTATAGCGGAGCACAAATCGTTTACGAATAAAATAAACAGTAGCGGGCCCAAATGACTACCCTGAGGCACACCCGACTCTATCACAAACGGAGATGATCTCGTTTCATCTATGCGCACAAATGCACTACGCTCGGTGAGGTATGACATTATCCATCGTGTCAACCACTCAGGAAGTCCCATGCGCTCAAATTTGGCCACGATTAACAAATGAGGCACCCTATCGAACGCTTTTGCAAAATCAACGTAAACGGCATCAACGTGCTGACGTTTTCCAAGCGCGCTACTAAGTGACGAAACGTACGCCATAAGATTAGTACTCGTGGAACGTTTTTTCACAAATCCATGCTGCCACTCGGAAATGATGTGGTGAACCTTCGGGTACAGCAAATCATGAACGAGGCTTTCAAAAATTTTCGGTAAGCAGCTCAAAATTGAAATGGCTCGATAATTTTCAACATCGTGGATGCTACCTGCCTTGTGGATCGGTGTAATAGATGCTGTCTTCCAGACACTCGGGAAAATTCCTTCGGACAATGACCTGTTGAAAATTATACTCGCAGGAACAGCCAACGTTACAGCACAGCTCTTGAAGAAGATAGGCGGTAAGCCATCCGGACCAGCACCCTTAGAACCATCAATAGACTGCAACTTCAGCTCCACATCACGCGGCGAGAAATTGAATAGCGACATATTCAAATCGAACAACGGCAGACTATTCAAATATGCTTCAGACAAAGGTGGTCGGTTATTGCTTTGCACACTTTGAAAAATGGATGAGAATAGATTTGCCGATTCAATCGGGGACTCGGCTGTAATTGCGTTGTAACTAACACGTTGTGGGATTCTGGACGACTGCTTACGGCTTCTTACAAATGACTAAAATGAATTTGGGTCCTACTTCAGGTTCTCCTCCGTGCGATGAATATAGCAACGAAAGCAATGCGCAAGCAAAGAGTTATATTCGCTCTCAATGGCATGCAGCTCAGCTTTGTGCCGATCCTCTTTCCAGCGAAAGTATCGTTTCCTAACCTTGCGAAGACGGTTCCGTAGATTCTGTAGCTCGTTATTCCACCAAGGCTGCTTTTTACCACGCGGACGACGAGGTCGCTTCACAGGAACAACATCACGAAATATAGCATACATTTTGTCATACATATTTGTCACAGCTTCATTAACACTGCAACCAACAAGAAATTCCTCCCAATGAACTTCGGCGAACAATGTGTTGAGCCTCTTGAAATCACAGCGGGTAAAATCAAAGCCAAGGGAATCAACAACAATACCAGGAGCGTTTTGCTTAATAACGTCAAGCTCGAATAGCAAGATAAAAGGCCGGTGATGTTGGTCGATCTTTAGCAATGGTAACGGTGGCTCACACAATTCAACACAATCAGTGTCACTAATGAACGCTAAGTCAAGAAGTCTCGCGTTTACGTTTTCGAGATCGTTTATCTGAGACATTTCTTTTGCCAAAACCGACTCAACCAAGGATATTTCCTGTTCAGATGAAGCATTTACCGGTATCATACAGTTCAAATTTTCATCCGACAAAATTCAAGCTGTCAACATGAACGAAGAGTTTTATCGTCTTAGACACTCGAAACCACAAGATGCTATAGTCGCTCCCGTTAGCTTGGGTATAGGACGAGGAGGTAGACCAGATTGGAACAATAGCTGGAGGGGTTCTGGTCGATTCCGTGACCAACAGTTTCGACGTAAAGCAGCATTTAACTCAATGCAACCTGTAGCTACTGCAGGTAAAGGGTCTATAGGCGACCGTTGCTACAGATGCAACAGTGTTTTTCACAGACCTAATGAGTGTAGTGCGATTGATAAAACATGTTTGAAGTGTGGACGTAAGGGTCATTTCCAGCGAGCCTGCAAGTCTTTCATCCGACCCGGATTTAAGCGTGAGGGTGAAACAGACCACTCAGATGTCGAAGTGAAGAGGATTGCCATGGTAGACGCTACAGTAAACACGAAGGAAGAGGAACAGACGGCAATAGATGATAAAGTAGGTGAAAAGGAGTAATAATCAGTTATTCAATTCATATATATCCGATTTATTTTGCTGCCCTACTTTTTTTTTTTGGTAAAAAAAAAATGCTTTTGAATTAATTGTTGGTCATTAAAAAAAAAAGACAGAAATAAATAAATGAATTAGCGTTGAAACTATTTCACGGTTATATGATTTGAATTTATTTACATACTACAAAGTGTGAAGCTCCGTCCACTCCGTTACATTTTCCTTCATTTTCAGCAAACTTCTGAAAAATCGTTGGCATGTTTCGATGTTTCACTCAGCTTCAAAAAAAAGTCGAAAGATTGCGGAATCATCACAGCTAAAGTGGCAGGAATGAGTTGCGAATTTCTGATAGACTCTGGCGCTCAGGTGAATACCTTAACAGAACAGGTATTCAAGGAGTTGATTGAAAACGAAGAATACAAGGAAGGATTGTACAATCTTCAATGCCAGTCAGACCGCTCTCTCAAAGCTTACGCTACAGCTGGAGAGATACATGTAACATCAACGTTCGAGGCTTTTCTATATGTTTCTGATGATCGGCCAGTTTTATTAGAAAAGTTCTATGTCGTACGAGAAAGTCGTTCGCTTTTGGGCAGGCAAACAGCGACTCGCTATGGTGTACTACTACTAGGTTTGCAAATACCAGTGCTCTCATCCAGTTCTCAATACTCAATGAGGACTAGAAGTTCGGAGATTGCGACAATTGAATCCAATGAGATTTTTCCTAAGTTCAATCACCCTCCTGTGGAAATAGATTACGATAAGACGAGACTCCCATGTAGAAATGTGTTCATGAACATACCACCTGCCGTGAAGCCTTTAGTTGAACAAAGAATTCAACAACTGATTTCAGCCAATATTATAGAAAAAGTCACCGAGGATATGAACACATCGTTTTGCTCGTCCATGTTGGTTGTTCCTAAGGGACGAAATTATATCCGCCTCGTTATTGATTTAAGAGGACCGAACCGCTACATTAATAGAACTCCGTTTAGCATGCCAAATCTGGAAAGCATTTTAGTTGAATTGAACGGAGCAAATTGGTTTTCGACAATTGACCTTACGAATGCTTTTTTCCACATTGAGCTACATGAGAATAGTCGACACTTGACCAATTTTTGCACGGAGTTCGGTATGTTTCGTTATGTCCGGCTGCCTTTTGGACTTTGTAATGCGCCTGATATTTTTCAAGAAGTTCTCCAGAGAAAATACAAATAGATACATCCCTTTCAAAGTACTGCTTTTTGCACATTCTGGGAGGAAAAAGGTGTTAAAATTCGTAAAACTGTCCCACTCAGCCCACAATCTAACGGACTGGTAGAACGAAAGAACCAGGGACTCATAAAAGCAGTAGCTGCATCTAGAATAGACGGAACTAACTGGAGGAGAGCATTAGAACAATATGTACATAACCACAACACCTTAATTCCTCATGCTAGGTTGAATATAACGCCATTTGAATTAATGGTTGGGTGGAAGTTTCGGGGCACCTTCCCTAGTTTATGGGGCAATTCCCCAAAGAACACCTTAGATCGGGTGGCCATACGAGAGAAAGATGTAGAAGAGAAATTAATCAGCAAGAAATATGCGGACAACGTAAGAGGTGCGAGAGATTCAGATATCGGTGTTGGAGATGTTGTTCTGTAGAGTCAGCAAAAAAAGACTAAAACAGATCCCGTTTTCTCGTCTGAACGGTATACCGTGATCGCAAGAGAAGGGGCGAAAGTTGTAGTTCTCAGTCAAAACGGCATCCAATACGCACGTAACGTACAGGATGTTAAAATAGCTCCTCATGACCGATGGGAGAAGGAGGGACTATTAGAATCATATAAATCGAATGATACAATCGAGACAGATCAAAACATACCACAAGGTAGAAGCATAAGTCATCCAATACAATCAGAAGAAAAGCCAGAAACTAAACAACTACGTCGTCGAGACATGATTAAGAAGCCTGCCAGATATCGTAGTGATTATGTTCTAAATATCTATGAATAAATAAAATATGAATGAATGAGTTTATGAAAATATAAAACAAAATTTACTGAGAATGCATTTTTCTTTCTTATAAATACTAACGAATATTTTTTGTAAATTTATCTCGATATAAAAAATATAAGAGTACAGAAGGAGGATAATGTAGTGAATATAGTAAAATTCCAATAATCGTATGCAAATTTCCTTGGGTGTTACAAACATCGAAACGCAATGATAGAGAGATACATGACTATCGAGGATTTACAGTGTATTTAAATACAGAACGCAATCATAGAAAACGCGTTGCTATCTTACCGGAAGAGATCTAGGTATTGACGAGTGAAAAACGAAGCAAGCAACGGATTCTCTCGCTTTACAACCTTCGGATTTGAGCTCGGGAGCAGCTGGGAGAGAAAGACAGTTTATCGGTTTCCAGTGCACTAAAGCCCTTGTACACACTCTTCGGCTTTATGCTCCGCTGGTGGTTGAGGAGTGGGAGTTGGCAGGCGCTTATCGAGAATAGCGAGAGTTCGATTCGCTAGTGTTCGGGTCTAAATTCAGAGGGGTGACGCTCTGAGCAAAAGAATCTAGCCTCATTCTGTTCGCTATACTTGTGGCACACAGATGTGCGTACGTTGCTCGCTCCCGAAGGAAAAAAGATGGCCGAAAAATCAACCGAGTCGAACAAGCGACAATGGCATAGATACAGATAGATCAATGTAAATAGCATCGGTTTGCAATTCGGCAGCCAATCCATTCATTTCATATGTTGTGAACGAGAGCAGGTTTGTCGTTGTCGATCGTGTAGGCATGAAACCGTGTTGGTCATCTGCAATGTAGTGTTGGCAGTGAAATAAAATAGGATCTAACACAACCAGCTCGAACAGTTTTGATACGGCACTTAAACGCGAGATTCCCCGATAATTGTCAATGTTCGAATTGTGCGTTGCTTTCCAGCAGGAAGGGAATGTAACAGTAGTGAGTGATAGCTCGAAAACACGCCGAGGTGGTGCACTTTTTGACAAAAATCGAGGGAACACCATCTGGACCCGGGGAACAAGATGCTTTCAGTTTGGCATTTGCTGCAAGAATGGCAGCATTAACGACACAAATCCGGTTGATGGTTCGTCCTAGAGAAGGAGTTAAATTGGCGGCGGCAGCGACTTGTTGTGGTGGTAGGCGCTCGTTGGAAAAAACGCTTGAAAATTTGTCGATGCCCAAAACTCCATTAAACGACATACAAGATGGTAAACCGGATTCTTTTCGCTGCTCGTTAACATACTTCCAGAACGACTTGGGCTTAGATTTCAGTTGACGCTCGATGTTTCGCTGGTGCCTAAAAATATTTAAGGGTTGTGTACAAGACACGACCACGATGACATTAAAAATGCAGCCAGTTTTATGAGCAAGCAATATTATCCGTGGCCAAATTAAAACCCCTTAATGCCATCGAATGTTTCAGAACTACACACAGGCATGCTATTCTTCACTAGAGATAATTGTTGAATTTTTAAATTAAAATCGATAACCTGTAGTGTGACAAATTCAAGTTTTAATAAAGTTTTATTCAAATCCACGAAATGGGAACATAAATTAATGATGCTCACAAACAAAATCTTACATCTTTCTTTAAATACCTGCTATCAA
>NC_080672.1:203058212-203103005 GCF_030247195.1 Topomyia yanbarensis | reverse complement strand
TGTTGTCTTGTCTTTGTCTTGTCTTTGTCTTGTCTTTGTCTTGTCTTTGTCTTGTCTTTGTCTTGTCTTTGTCTTGTCTTTGTCTTGTCTTTGTCTTGTCTTTGTCTTGTCTTTGTCTTGTCTTTGTCTTGTCTTTGTCTTGTCTTTGTCTTGTCTTTGTCTTGTCTTTGTCTTGTCTTTGTCTTGTCTTTGTCTTGTCTTTGTCTTGTCTTTGTCTTGTCTTTGTCTTGTCTTTGTCTTGTCTTTGTCTTGTCTTTGTCTTGTCTTTGTCTTGTCTTTGTCTTGTCTTTGTCTTGTCTTTGTCTTGTCTTTGTCTTGTCTTTGTCTTGTCTTTGTCTTGTCTTTGTCTTGTCTTTGTCTTGTCTTTGTCTTGTCTTTGTCTTGTCTTTGTCTTGTCTTTGTCTTGTCTTTGTCTTGTCTTTGTCTTGTCTTTGTCTTGTCTTTGTCTTGTCTTTGTCTTGTCTTTGTCTTGTCTTTGTCTTGTCTTTGTCTTGTCTTTGTCTTGTCTTTGTCTTGTCTTTGTCTTGTCTTTGTCTTGTCTTTGTCTTGTCTTTGTCTTGTCTTTGTCTTGTCTTTGTCTTGTCTTTGTCTTGTCTTTGTCTTGTCTTTGTCTTGTCTTTGTCTTGTCTTTGTCTTGTCTTTGTCTTGTCTTTGTCTTGTCTTTGTCTTGTCTTTGTCTTGTCTTTGTCTTGTCTTTGTCTTGTCTTTGTCTTGTCTTTGTCTTGTCTTTGTCTTGTCTTTGTCTTGTCTTTGTCTTGTCTTTGTCTTGTCTTTGTCTTGTCTTTGTCTTGTCTTTGTCTTGTCTTTGTCTTGTCTTTGTCTTGTCTTTGTCTTGTCTTTGTCTTGTCTTTGTCTTGTCTTTGTCTTGTCTTTGTCTTGTCTTTGTCTTGTCTTTGTCTTGTCTTTGTCTTGTCTTTGTCTTGTCTTTGTCTTGTCTTTGTCTTGTCTTTGTCTTGTCTTTGTCTTGTCTTTGTCTTGTCTTTGTCTTGTCTTTGTCTTGTCTTTGTCTTGTCTTTGTCTTGTCTTTGTCTTGTCTTTGTCTTGTCTTTGTCTTGTCTTTGTCTTGTCTTTGTCTTGTCTTTGTCTTGTCTTTGTCTTGTCTTTGTCTTGTCTTTGTCTTGTCTTTGTCTTGTCTTTGTCTTGTCTTTGTCTTGTCTTTGTCTTGTCTTTGTCTTGTCTTTGTCTTGTCTTTGTCTTGTCTTTGTCTTGTCTTTGTCTTGTCTTTGTCTTGTCTTTGTCTTGTCTTTGTCTTGTCTTTGTCTTGTCTTTGTCTTGTCTTTGTCTTGTCTTTGTCTTGTCTTTGTCTTGTCTTTGTCTTGTCTTTGTCTTGTCTTTGTCTTGTCTTTGTCTTGTCTTTGTCTTGTCTTTGTCTTGTCTTTGTCTTGTCTTTGTCTTGTCTTTGTCTTGTCTTTGTCTTGTCTTTGTCTTGTCTTTGTCTTGTCTTTGTCTTGTCTTTGTCTTGTCTTTGTCTTGTCTTTGTCTTGTCTTTGTCTTGTCTTTGTCTTGTCTTTGTCTTGTCTTTGTCTTGTCTTTGTCTTGTCTTTGTCTTGTCTTTGTCTTGTCTTTGTCTTGTCTTTGTCTTGTCTTTGTCTTGTCTTTGTCTTGTCTTTGTCTTGTCTTTGTCTTGTCTTTGTCTTGTCTTTGTCTTGTCTTTGTCTTGTCTTTGTCTTGTCTTTGTCTTGTCTTTGTCTTGTCTTTGTCTTGTCTTTGTCTTGTCTTTGTCTTGTCTTTGTCTTGTCTTTGTCTTGTCTTTGTCTTGTCTTTGTCTTGTCTTTGTCTTGTCTTTGTCTTGTCTTTGTCTTGTCTTTGTCTTGTCTTTGTCTTGTCTTTGTCTTGTCTTTGTCTTGTCTTTGTCTTGTCTTTGTCTTGTCTTTGTCTTGTCTTTGTCTTGTCTTTGTCTTGTCTTTGTCTTGTCTTTGTCTTGTCTTTGTCTTGTCTTTGTCTTGTCTTTGTCTTGTCTTTGTCTTGTCTTTGTCTTGTCTTTGTCTTGTCTTTGTCTTGTCTTTGTCTTGTCTTTGTCTTGTCTTTGTCTTGTCTTTGTCTTGTCTTTGTCTTGTCTTTGTCTTGTCTTTGTCTTGTCTTTGTCTTGTCTTTGTCTTGTCTTTGTCTTGTCTTTGTCTTGTCTTTGTCTTGTCTTTGTCTTGTCTTTGTCTTGTCTTTGTCTTGTCTTTGTCTTGTCTTTGTCTTGTCTTTGTCTTGTCTTTGTCTTGTCTTTGTCTTGTCTTTGTCTTGTCTTTGTCTTGTCTTTGTCTTGTCTTTGTCTTGTCTTTGTCTTGTCTTTGTCTTGTCTTTGTCTTGTCTTTGTCTTGTCTTTGTCTTGTCTTTGTCTTGTCTTTGTCTTGTCTTTGTCTTGTCTTTGTCTTGTCTTTGTCTTGTCTTTGTCTTGTCTTTGTCTTGTCTTTGTCTTGTCTTTGTCTTGTCTTTGTCTTGTCTTTGTCTTGTCTTTGTCTTGTCTTTGTCTTGTCTTTGTCTTGTCTTTGTCTTGTCTTTGTCTTGTCTTTGTCTTGTCTTTGTCTTGTCTTTGTCTTGTCTTTGTCTTGTCTTTGTCTTGTCTTTGTCTTGTCTTTGTCTTGTCTTTGTCTTGTCTTTGTCTTGTCTTTGTCTTGTCTTTGTCTTGTCTTTGTCTTGTCTTTGTCTTGTCTTTGTCTTGTCTTTGTCTTGTCTTTGTCTTGTCTTTGTCTTGTCTTTGTCTTGTCTTTGTCTTGTCTTTGTCTTGTCTTTGTCTTGTCTTTGTCTTGTCTTTGTCTTGTCTTTGTCTTGTCTTTGTCTTGTCTTTGTCTTGTCTTTGTCTTGTCTTTGTCTTGTCTTTGTCTTGTCTTTGTCTTGTCTTTGTCTTGTCTTTGTCTTGTCTTTGTCTTGTCTTTGTCTTGTCTTTGTCTTGTCTTTGTCTTGTCTTTGTCTTGTCTTTGTCTTGTCTTTGTCTTGTCTTTGTCTTGTCTTTGTCTTGTCTTTGTCTTGTCTTTGTCTTGTCTTTGTCTTGTCTTTGTCTTGTCTTTGTCTTGTCTTTGTCTTGTCTTTGTCTTGTCTTTGTCTTGTCTTTGTCTTGTCTTTGTCTTGTCTTTGTCTTGTCTTTGTCTTGTCTTTGTCTTGTCTTTGTCTTGTCTTTGTCTTGTCTTTGTCTTGTCTTTGTCTTGTCTTTGTCTTGTCTTTGTCTTGTCTTTGTCTTGTCTTTGTCTTGTCTTTGTCTTGTCTTTGTCTTGTCTTTGTCTTGTCTTTGTCTTGTCTTTGTCTTGTCTTTGTCTTGTCTTTGTCTTGTCTTTGTCTTGTCTTTGTCTTGTCTTTGTCTTGTCTTTGTCTTGTCTTTGTCTTGTCTTTGTCTTGTCTTTGTCTTGTCTTTGTCTTGTCTTTGTCTTGTCTTTGTCTTGTCTTTGTCTTGTCTTTGTCTTGTCTTTGTCTTGTCTTTGTCTTGTCTTTGTCTTGTCTTTGTCTTGTCTTTGTCTTGTCTTTGTCTTGTCTTTGTCTTGTCTTTGTCTTGTCTTTGTCTTGTCTTTGTCTTGTCTTTGTCTTGTCTTTGTCTTGTCTTTGTCTTGTCTTTGTCTTGTCTTTGTCTTGTCTTTGTCTTGTCTTTGTCTTGTCTTTGTCTTGTCTTTGTCTTGTCTTTGTCTTGTCTTTGTCTTGTCTTTGTCTTGTCTTTGTCTTGTCTTTGTCTTGTCTTTGTCTTGTCTTTGTCTTGTCTTTGTCTTGTCTTTGTCTTGTCTTTGTCTTGTCTTTGTCTTGTCTTTGTCTTGTCTTTGTCTTGTCTTTGTCTTGTCTTTGTCTTGTCTTTGTCTTGTCTTTGTCTTGTCTTTGTCTTGTCTTTGTCTTGTCTTTGTCTTGTCTTTGTCTTGTCTTTGTCTTGTCTTTGTCTTGTCTTTGTCTTGTCTTTGTCTTGTCTTTGTCTTGTCTTTGTCTTGTCTTTGTCTTGTCTTTGTCTTGTCTTTGTCTTGTCTTTGTCTTGTCTTTGTCTTGTCTTTGTCTTGTCTTTGTCTTGTCTTTGTCTTGTCTTTGTCTTGTCTTTGTCTTGTCTTTGTCTTGTCTTTGTCTTGTCTTTGTCTTGTCTTTGTCTTGTCTTTGTCTTGTCTTTGTCTTGTCTTTGTCTTGTCTTTGTCTTGTCTTTGTCTTGTCTTTGTCTTGTCTTTGTCTTGTCTTTGTCTTGTCTTTGTCTTGTCTTTGTCTTGTCTTTGTCTTGTCTTTGTCTTGTCTTTGTCTTGTCTTTGTCTTGTCTTTGTCTTGTCTTTGTCTTGTCTTTGTCTTGTCTTTGTCTTGTCTTTGTCTTGTCTTTGTCTTGTCTTTGTCTTGTCTTTGTCTTGTCTTTGTCTTGTCTTTGTCTTGTCTTTGTCTTGTCTTTGTCTTGTCTTTGTCTTGTCTTTGTCTTGTCTTTGTCTTGTCTTTGTCTTGTCTTTGTCTTGTCTTTGTCTTGTCTTTGTCTTGTCTTTGTCTTGTCTTTGTCTTGTCTTTGTCTTGTCTTTGTCTTGTCTTTGTCTTGTCTTTGTCTTGTCTTTGTCTTGTCTTTGTCTTGTCTTTGTCTTGTCTTTGTCTTGTCTTTGTCTTGTCTTTGTCTTGTCTTTGTCTTGTCTTTGTCTTGTCTTTGTCTTGTCTTTGTCTTGTCTTTGTCTTGTCTTTGTCTTGTCTTTGTCTTGTCTTTGTCTTGTCTTTGTCTTGTCTTTGTCTTGTCTTTGTCTTGTCTTTGTCTTGTCTTTGTCTTGTCTTTGTCTTGTCTTTGTCTTGTCTTTGTCTTGTCTTTGTCTTGTCTTTGTCTTGTCTTTGTCTTGTCTTTGTCTTGTCTTTGTCTTGTCTTTGTCTTGTCTTTGTCTTGTCTTTGTCTTGTCTTTGTCTTGTCTTTGTCTTGTCTTTGTCTTGTCTTTGTCTTGTCTTTGTCTTGTCTTTGTCTTGTCTTTGTCTTGTCTTTGTCTTGTCTTTGTCTTGTCTTTGTCTTGTCTTTGTCTTGTCTTTGTCTTGTCTTTGTCTTGTCTTTGTCTTGTCTTTGTCTTGTCTTTGTCTTGTCTTTGTCTTGTCTTTGTCTTGTCTTTGTCTTGTCTTTGTCTTGTCTTTGTCTTGTCTTTGTCTTGTCTTTGTCTTGTCTTTGTCTTGTCTTTGTCTTGTCTTTGTCTTGTCTTTGTCTTGTCTTTGTCTTGTCTTTGTCTTGTCTTTGTCTTGTCTTTGTCTTGTCTTTGTCTTGTCTTTGTCTTGTCTTTGTCTTGTCTTTGTCTTGTCTTTGTCTTGTCTTTGTCTTGTCTTTGTCTTGTCTTTGTCTTGTCTTTGTCTTGTCTTTGTCTTGTCTTTGTCTTGTCTTTGTCTTGTCTTTGTCTTGTCTTTGTCTTGTCTTTGTCTTGTCTTTGTCTTGTCTTTGTCTTGTCTTTGTCTTGTCTTTGTCTTGTCTTTGTCTTGTCTTTGTCTTGTCTTTGTCTTGTCTTTGTCTTGTCTTTGTCTTGTCTTTGTCTTGTCTTTGTCTTGTCTTTGTCTTGTCTTTGTCTTGTCTTTGTCTTGTCTTTGTCTTGTCTTTGTCTTGTCTTTGTCTTGTCTTTGTCTTGTCTTTGTCTTGTCTTTGTCTTGTCTTTGTCTTGTCTTTGTCTTGTCTTTGTCTTGTCTTTGTCTTGTCTTTGTCTTGTCTTTGTCTTGTCTTTGTCTTGTCTTTGTCTTGTCTTTGTCTTGTCTTTGTCTTGTCTTTGTCTTGTCTTTGTCTTGTCTTTGTCTTGTCTTTGTCTTGTCTTTGTCTTGTCTTTGTCTTGTCTTTGTCTTGTCTTTGTCTTGTCTTTGTCTTGTCTTTGTCTTGTCTTTGTCTTGTCTTTGTCTTGTCTTTGTCTTGTCTTTGTCTTGTCTTTGTCTTGTCTTTGTCTTGTCTTTGTCTTGTCTTTGTCTTGTCTTTGTCTTGTCTTTGTCTTGTCTTTGTCTTGTCTTTGTCTTGTCTTTGTCTTGTCTTTGTCTTGTCTTTGTCTTGTCTTTGTCTTGTCTTTGTCTTGTCTTTGTCTTGTCTTTGTCTTGTCTTTGTCTTGTCTTTGTCTTGTCTTTGTCTTGTCTTTGTCTTGTCTTTGTCTTGTCTTTGTCTTGTCTTTGTCTTGTCTTTGTCTTGTCTTTGTCTTGTCTTTGTCTTGTCTTTGTCTTGTCTTTGTCTTGTCTTTGTCTTGTCTTTGTCTTGTCTTTGTCTTGTCTTTGTCTTGTCTTTGTCTTGTCTTTGTCTTGTCTTTGTCTTGTCTTTGTCTTGTCTTTGTCTTGTCTTTGTCTTGTCTTTGTCTTGTCTTTGTCTTGTCTTTGTCTTGTCTTTGTCTTGTCTTTGTCTTGTCTTTGTCTTGTCTTTGTCTTGTCTTTGTCTTGTCTTTGTCTTGTCTTTGTCTTGTCTTTGTCTTGTCTTTGTCTTGTCTTTGTCTTGTCTTTGTCTTGTCTTTGTCTTGTCTTTGTCTTGTCTTTGTCTTGTCTTTGTCTTGTCTTTGTCTTGTCTTTGTCTTGTCTTTGTCTTGTCTTTGTCTTGTCTTTGTCTTGTCTTTGTCTTGTCTTTGTCTTGTCTTTGTCTTGTCTTTGTCTTGTCTTTGTCTTGTCTTTGTCTTGTCTTTGTCTTGTCTTTGTCTTGTCTTTGTCTTGTCTTTGTCTTGTCTTTGTCTTGTCTTTGTCTTGTCTTTGTCTTGTCTTTGTCTTGTCTTTGTCTTGTCTTTGTCTTGTCTTTGTCTTGTCTTTGTCTTGTCTTTGTCTTGTCTTTGTCTTGTCTTTGTCTTGTCTTTGTCTTGTCTTTGTCTTGTCTTTGTCTTGTCTTTGTCTTGTCTTTGTCTTGTCTTTGTCTTGTCTTTGTCTTGTCTTTGTCTTGTCTTTGTCTTGTCTTTGTCTTGTCTTTGTCTTGTCTTTGTCTTGTCTTTGTCTTGTCTTTGTCTTGTCTTTGTCTTGTCTTTGTCTTGTCTTTGTCTTGTCTTTGTCTTGTCTTTGTCTTGTCTTTGTCTTGTCTTTGTCTTGTCTTTGTCTTGTCTTTGTCTTGTCTTTGTCTTGTCTTTGTCTTGTCTTTGTCTTGTCTTTGTCTTGTCTTTGTCTTGTCTTTGTCTTGTCTTTGTCTTGTCTTTGTCTTGTCTTTGTCTTGTCTTTGTCTTGTCTTTGTCTTGTCTTTGTCTTGTCTTTGTCTTGTCTTTGTCTTGTCTTTGTCTTGTCTTTGTCTTGTCTTTGTCTTGTCTTTGTCTTGTCTTTGTCTTGTCTTTGTCTTGTCTTTGTCTTGTCTTTGTCTTGTCTTTGTCTTGTCTTTGTCTTGTCTTTGTCTTGTCTTTGTCTTGTCTTTGTCTTGTCTTTGTCTTGTCTTTGTCTTGTCTTTGTCTTGTCTTTGTCTTGTCTTTGTCTTGTCTTTGTCTTGTCTTTGTCTTGTCTTTGTCTTGTCTTTGTCTTGTCTTTGTCTTGTCTTTGTCTTGTCTTTGTCTTGTCTTTGTCTTGTCTTTGTCTTGTCTTTGTCTTGTCTTTGTCTTGTCTTTGTCTTGTCTTTGTCTTGTCTTTGTCTTGTCTTTGTCTTGTCTTTGTCTTGTCTTTGTCTTGTCTTTGTCTTGTCTTTGTCTTGTCTTTGTCTTGTCTTTGTCTTGTCTTTGTCTTGTCTTTGTCTTGTCTTTGTCTTGTCTTTGTCTTGTCTTTGTCTTGTCTTTGTCTTGTCTTTGTCTTGTCTTTGTCTTGTCTTTGTCTTGTCTTTGTCTTGTCTTTGTCTTGTCTTTGTCTTGTCTTTGTCTTGTCTTTGTCTTGTCTTTGTCTTGTCTTTGTCTTGTCTTTGTCTTGTCTTTGTCTTGTCTTTGTCTTGTCTTTGTCTTGTCTTTGTCTTGTCTTTGTCTTGTCTTTGTCTTGTCTTTGTCTTGTCTTTGTCTTGTCTTTGTCTTGTCTTTGTCTTGTCTTTGTCTTGTCTTTGTCTTGTCTTTGTCTTGTCTTTGTCTTGTCTTTGTCTTGTCTTTGTCTTGTCTTTGTCTTGTCTTTGTCTTGTCTTTGTCTTGTCTTTGTCTTGTCTTTGTCTTGTCTTTGTCTTGTCTTTGTCTTGTCTTTGTCTTGTCTTTGTCTTGTCTTTGTCTTGTCTTTGTCTTGTCTTTGTCTTGTCTTTGTCTTGTCTTTGTCTTGTCTTTGTCTTGTCTTTGTCTTGTCTTTGTCTTGTCTTTGTCTTGTCTTTGTCTTGTCTTTGTCTTGTCTTTGTCTTGTCTTTGTCTTGTCTTTGTCTTGTCTTTGTCTTGTCTTTGTCTTGTCTTTGTCTTGTCTTTGTCTTGTCTTTGTCTTGTCTTTGTCTTGTCTTTGTCTTGTCTTTGTCTTGTCTTTGTCTTGTCTTTGTCTTGTCTTTGTCTTGTCTTTGTCTTGTCTTTGTCTTGTCTTTGTCTTGTCTTTGTCTTGTCTTTGTCTTGTCTTTGTCTTGTCTTTGTCTTGTCTTTGTCTTGTCTTTGTCTTGTCTTTGTCTTGTCTTTGTCTTGTCTTTGTCTTGTCTTTGTCTTGTCTTTGTCTTGTCTTTGTCTTGTCTTTGTCTTGTCTTTGTCTTGTCTTTGTCTTGTCTTTGTCTTGTCTTTGTCTTGTCTTTGTCTTGTCTTTGTCTTGTCTTTGTCTTGTCTTTGTCTTGTCTTTGTCTTGTCTTTGTCTTGTCTTTGTCTTGTCTTTGTCTTGTCTTTGTCTTGTCTTTGTCTTGTCTTTGTCTTGTCTTTGTCTTGTCTTTGTCTTGTCTTTGTCTTGTCTTTGTCTTGTCTTTGTCTTGTCTTTGTCTTGTCTTTGTCTTGTCTTTGTCTTGTCTTTGTCTTGTCTTTGTCTTGTCTTTGTCTTGTCTTTGTCTTGTCTTTGTCTTGTCTTTGTCTTGTCTTTGTCTTGTCTTTGTCTTGTCTTTGTCTTGTCTTTGTCTTGTCTTTGTCTTGTCTTTGTCTTGTCTTTGTCTTGTCTTTGTCTTGTCTTTGTCTTGTCTTTGTCTTGTCTTTGTCTTGTCTTTGTCTTGTCTTTGTCTTGTCTTTGTCTTGTCTTTGTCTTGTCTTTGTCTTGTCTTTGTCTTGTCTTTGTCTTGTCTTTGTCTTGTCTTTGTCTTGTCTTTGTCTTGTCTTTGTCTTGTCTTTGTCTTGTCTTTGTCTTGTCTTTGTCTTGTCTTTGTCTTGTCTTTGTCTTGTCTTTGTCTTGTCTTTGTCTTGTCTTTGTCTTGTCTTTGTCTTGTCTTTGTCTTGTCTTTGTCTTGTCTTTGTCTTGTCTTTGTCTTGTCTTTGTCTTGTCTTTGTCTTGTCTTTGTCTTGTCTTTGTCTTGTCTTTGTCTTGTCTTTGTCTTGTCTTTGTCTTGTCTTTGTCTTGTCTTTGTCTTGTCTTTGTCTTGTCTTTGTCTTGTCTTTGTCTTGTCTTTGTCTTGTCTTTGTCTTGTCTTTGTCTTGTCTTTGTCTTGTCTTTGTCTTGTCTTTGTCTTGTCTTTGTCTTGTCTTTGTCTTGTCTTTGTCTTGTCTTTGTCTTGTCTTTGTCTTGTCTTTGTCTTGTCTTTGTCTTGTCTTTGTCTTGTCTTTGTCTTGTCTTTGTCTTGTCTTTGTCTTGTCTTTGTCTTGTCTTTGTCTTGTCTTTGTCTTGTCTTTGTCTTGTCTTTGTCTTGTCTTTGTCTTGTCTTTGTCTTGTCTTTGTCTTGTCTTTGTCTTGTCTTTGTCTTGTCTTTGTCTTGTCTTTGTCTTGTCTTTGTCTTGTCTTTGTCTTGTCTTTGTCTTGTCTTTGTCTTGTCTTTGTCTTGTCTTTGTCTTGTCTTTGTCTTGTCTTTGTCTTGTCTTTGTCTTGTCTTTGTCTTGTCTTTGTCTTGTCTTTGTCTTGTCTTTGTCTTGTCTTTGTCTTGTCTTTGTCTTGTCTTTGTCTTGTCTTTGTCTTGTCTTTGTCTTGTCTTTGTCTTGTCTTTGTCTTGTCTTTGTCTTGTCTTTGTCTTGTCTTTGTCTTGTCTTTGTCTTGTCTTTGTCTTGTCTTTGTCTTGTCTTTGTCTTGTCTTTGTCTTGTCTTTGTCTTGTCTTTGTCTTGTCTTTGTCTTGTCTTTGTCTTGTCTTTGTCTTGTCTTTGTCTTGTCTTTGTCTTGTCTTTGTCTTGTCTTTGTCTTGTCTTTGTCTTGTCTTTGTCTTGTCTTTGTCTTGTCTTTGTCTTGTCTTTGTCTTGTCTTTGTCTTGTCTTTGTCTTGTCTTTGTCTTGTCTTTGTCTTGTCTTTGTCTTGTCTTTGTCTTGTCTTTGTCTTGTCTTTGTCTTGTCTTTGTCTTGTCTTTGTCTTGTCTTTGTCTTGTCTTTGTCTTGTCTTTGTCTTGTCTTTGTCTTGTCTTTGTCTTGTCTTTGTCTTGTCTTTGTCTTGTCTTTGTCTTGTCTTTGTCTTGTCTTTGTCTTGTCTTTGTCTTGTCTTTGTCTTGTCTTTGTCTTGTCTTTGTCTTGTCTTTGTCTTGTCTTTGTCTTGTCTTTGTCTTGTCTTTGTCTTGTCTTTGTCTTGTCTTTGTCTTGTCTTTGTCTTGTCTTTGTCTTGTCTTTGTCTTGTCTTTGTCTTGTCTTTGTCTTGTCTTTGTCTTGTCTTTGTCTTGTCTTTGTCTTGTCTTTGTCTTGTCTTTGTCTTGTCTTTGTCTTGTCTTTGTCTTGTCTTTGTCTTGTCTTTGTCTTGTCTTTGTCTTGTCTTTGTCTTGTCTTTGTCTTGTCTTTGTCTTGTCTTTGTCTTGTCTTTGTCTTGTCTTTGTCTTGTCTTTGTCTTGTCTTTGTCTTGTCTTTGTCTTGTCTTTGTCTTGTCTTTGTCTTGTCTTTGTCTTGTCTTTGTCTTGTCTTTGTCTTGTCTTTGTCTTGTCTTTGTCTTGTCTTTGTCTTGTCTTTGTCTTGTCTTTGTCTTGTCTTTGTCTTGTCTTTGTCTTGTCTTTGTCTTGTCTTTGTCTTGTCTTTGTCTTGTCTTTGTCTTGTCTTTGTCTTGTCTTTGTCTTGTCTTTGTCTTGTCTTTGTCTTGTCTTTGTCTTGTCTTTGTCTTGTCTTTGTCTTGTCTTTGTCTTGTCTTTGTCTTGTCTTTGTCTTGTCTTTGTCTTGTCTTTGTCTTGTCTTTGTCTTGTCTTTGTCTTGTCTTTGTCTTGTCTTTGTCTTGTCTTTGTCTTGTCTTTGTCTTGTCTTTGTCTTGTCTTTGTCTTGTCTTTGTCTTGTCTTTGTCTTGTCTTTGTCTTGTCTTTGTCTTGTCTTTGTCTTGTCTTTGTCTTGTCTTTGTCTTGTCTTTGTCTTGTCTTTGTCTTGTCTTTGTCTTGTCTTTGTCTTGTCTTTGTCTTGTCTTTGTCTTGTCTTTGTCTTGTCTTTGTCTTGTCTTTGTCTTGTCTTTGTCTTGTCTTTGTCTTGTCTTTGTCTTGTCTTTGTCTTGTCTTTGTCTTGTCTTTGTCTTGTCTTTGTCTTGTCTTTGTCTTGTCTTTGTCTTGTCTTTGTCTTGTCTTTGTCTTGTCTTTGTCTTGTCTTTGTCTTGTCTTTGTCTTGTCTTTGTCTTGTCTTTGTCTTGTCTTTGTCTTGTCTTTGTCTTGTCTTTGTCTTGTCTTTGTCTTGTCTTTGTCTTGTCTTTGTCTTGTCTTTGTCTTGTCTTTGTCTTGTCTTTGTCTTGTCTTTGTCTTGTCTTTGTCTTGTCTTTGTCTTGTCTTTGTCTTGTCTTTGTCTTGTCTTTGTCTTGTCTTTGTCTTGTCTTTGTCTTGTCTTTGTCTTGTCTTTGTCTTGTCTTTGTCTTGTCTTTGTCTTGTCTTTGTCTTGTCTTTGTCTTTGTCTTGTCTTTGTCTTGTCTTTGTCTTGTCTTTGTCTTGTCTTTGTCTTGTCTTTGTCTTGTCTTTGTCTTGTCTTTGTCTTGTCTTTGTCTTGTCTTTGTCTTGTCTTTGTCTTGTCTTTGTCTTGTCTTTGTCTTGTCTTTGTCTTGTCTTTGTCTTGTCTTTGTCTTGTCTTTGTCTTGTCTTTGTCTTGTCTTTGTCTTGTCTTTGTCTTGTCTTTGTCTTGTCTTTGTCTTGTCTTTGTCTTGTCTTTGTCTTGTCTTTGTCTTGTCTTTGTCTTGTCTTTGTCTTGTCTTTGTCTTGTCTTTGTCTTGTCTTTGTCTTGTCTTTGTCTTGTCTTTGTCTTGTCTTTGTCTTGTCTTTGTCTTGTCTTTGTCTTGTCTTTGTCTTGTCTTTGTCTTGTCTTTGTCTTGTCTTTGTCTTGTCTTTGTCTTGTCTTTGTCTTGTCTTTGTCTTGTCTTTGTCTTGTCTTTGTCTTGTCTTTGTCTTGTCTTTGTCTTGTCTTTGTCTTGTCTTTGTCTTGTCTTTGTCTTGTCTTTGTCTTGTCTTTGTCTTGTCTTTGTCTTGTCTTTGTCTTGTCTTTGTCTTGTCTTTGTCTTGTCTTTGTCTTGTCTTTGTCTTGTCTTTGTCTTGTCTTTGTCTTGTCTTTGTCTTGTCTTTGTCTTGTCTTTGTCTTGTCTTTGTCTTGTCTTTGTCTTGTCTTTGTCTTGTCTTTGTCTTGTCTTTGTCTTGTCTTTGTCTTGTCTTTGTCTTGTCTTTGACTTGTCATGAAAATTTCTTTAAAACACATGCACATGGTGATACATTTCTCACCTTGCAGTACAGGGTAACAGAATCATTATGCAAGGTTTCGTAAACAAAAATATTTCTTTCTATAAAAATCAATTTGATCGTCCTCCCAATTTTTTTCCAACCCACCAATTTCCACTACTGATCATGGAAATTACTTGAAAACACATGGCGATAAAATTTTCTTCTTCTGATGGATACAAGATAGGCAAACAAAATCATCCGGCAAGGTTTCCTAAGCAAAAACAATTGTTTCAATGGAAATCAGTTTTATTGTCCTCTCAATTTTTCTAATTCACCAATTTCCACTACTGATCATGGAAATTTCTTGAAAACACAAGGCAATAAAATTTTCTTCTTCTGATGGATACAAGATAGGCAAACAAAATCATCCGGCAAGGTTTCCTATGCAAAAACAATTGTTTCAATGGAAATCAGTTTTATTGTCCTCTCAATTTTTCTAATTCACCAATTTCCACTACTGATCATGGAAATTTCTTGAAAACACATGGCAATAAAATTTTCTTCTTCTGATGGATGCAGGATAGGGAAACAGAATCGTTCTGCAAGGATTCTTTCTATAAAAATCAATTTGATCGTGCTCCCATTTTTTTCCAACCCACCAATTTCCACTGGTGATCATGGAAATTTCTTGAAAACACAAGGCAATAAAATTTTCTTCTTCTGATGGATATAGGATAGGCAAACAAAATCATCCGGCAAGGGTTCCTAAGCAACAACAATTGTTTCAATAGAAATCAATTTTATTGTCCTCTCAATTTTTCCAACCCACCAATTTCCACTACTGATCATGGAAATTTCTTGAAAACACATGGCAATAAAATTTTCTTCTTCTGATGGATGCAGGATAGGGAAACAGAATCATTCTGCAAGGATTCTTTCTATAAAAATCAATTTGATCGTGCTCCCATTTTTTCCAACCCACCAATTTCCACTACTGATCATGGAAATTATTTGAAAACACATGGCGATAAAATTTTCTTCTTCTGATGGATACAAGATAGGCAAACAAAATCATCCGTCAAGGTTTCCTAAGCAACAACAATTGTTTTAAGAGAAATCAATTTTATTGTCCTCTCAATTTTTCTAATTCACCAATTTCCACTACTGATCATGGAAATTTCTTGAAAACACATGGCAATAAAATTTTCTTCTGGTGGATGCAGGATAGAGAAACAGAATCATTCTGCAAGGATTCTTTCTATAAAAATCAATTTGATCGTGCTCCCATTTTTTCCAACCCACCAATTTCCACTACTGATCACGGAAATTATTTGAAAACACATGGCGATAAAATTTTCTTCTTCTGGTGGATACAGGATAGGGAAACAAAATCATCCGGCAAGGTTTCCTAAGCAAAAACAATTGTTTCAATGGAAATCAGTTTTATTGTCCTCTCAATTTTTCTAATTCACCAATTTCCACTACTGATCATGGAAATTTCTTGAAAACACATGGCAATAAAATTTTCTTCTTCTGGTGGATGCAGGATAGGGAAACAGAATCATTCTGCAAGGATTCTTTCTATAAAAATCAATTTGATCGTGCTCCCATTTTTTCCAACCCACCAATTTCCACTACTGATCATGGAAATTTCTTGAAAACACAAGGCAATAAAATTTTTTTCTTCTGATGGATACAAGATAGGCAAACAAAATTATCCGGCAAGGTTTCCTAAGCAAAAACAATTGTTTCAATGGAAATCAGTTTTATTATCCTCTCAATTTTTCTAATTCACCAATTTCCACTACTGATCATGGAAATTTCTTGAAAACACATGGCAATAAAATTTTCTTCTTCTGGTGGATGCAGGATAGGGAAACAGAATCATTCTGCAAGGATTCTTTCTATAAAAATCAATTTGATCGTGCTCCCATTTTTTTCCAACCCACCAATTTCCACTGGTGATCATGGAAATTTTTTGAAAACACAAGGCAATAAAATTTTCTTCTTCTGGTGGATACAAGATAGGCAAACAAAATCATCCGGCAAGGTTTCCTAAGCAACAACAATTGTTTTAAGAGAAATCAATTTTATTGTCCTCTCAATTTTTCCAACCCACCAATTTCCACTACTGATCATGGAAATTTCTTGAAAACACATGGCAATAAAATTTTCTTCTTCTGGTGGATGCAGGATAGGGAAACAGAATCATTCTGCAAGGATTCTTTCTATAAAAATCAATTTGATCGTGCTCCCATTTTTTTCCAACCCACCAATTTCCACTGGTGATCATGGAAATTTCTTGAAAACACAAGGCAATAAAATTTTCTTCTTCTGATGGATACAAGATAGGCAAACAAAATCATCCGTCAAGGTTTCCTAAGCAACAACAATTGTTTTAAGAGAAATCAATTTTATTGTCCTCTCAATTTTTCCAACCCACCAATTTCCACTACTGATCATGGAAATTTCTTGAAAACACATGGCAATAAAATTTTCTTCTTCTGATGGATGCAGGATAGGGAAACAGAATCATTCTGCAAGGATTCTTTCTATAAAAATCAATTTGATCGTGCTCCCATTTTTTCCAACCCACCAATTTCCACTACTGATCATGGAAATTATTTGAAAACACATGGCGATAAAATTTTCTTCTTCTGATGGATACAAGATAGGCAAACAAAATCATCCGTCAAGGTTTCCTAAGCAACAACAATTGTTTTAAGAGAAATCAATTTTATTGTCCTCTCAATTTTTCTAATTCACCAATTTCCACTACTGATCATGGAAATTTCTTGAAAACACATGGCAATAAAATTTTCTTCTGGTGGATGCAGGATAGAGAAACAGAATCATTCTGCAAGGATTCTTTCTATAAAAATCAATTTGATCGTGCTCCCATTTTTTCCAACCCACCAATTTCCACTACTGATCATGGAAATTTCTTGAAAACACAAGGCAATAAAATTTTTTTCTTCTGATGGATACAAGATAGGCAAACAAAATTATCCGGCAAGGTTTCCTAAGCAAAAACAATTGTTTCAATGGAAATCAGTTTTATTATCCTCTCAATTTTTCTAATTCACCAATTTCCACTACTGATCATGGAAATTTCTTGAAAACACATGGCAATAAAATTTTCTTCTTCTGGTGGATGCAGGATAGGGAAACAGAATCATTCTGCAAGGATTCTTTCTATAAAAATCAATTTGATCGTGCTCCCATTTTTTTCCAACCCACCAATTTCCACTGGTGATCATGGAAATTTTTTGAAAACACAAGGCAATAAAATTTTCTTCTTCTGATGGATACAAGATAGGCAAACAAAATCATCCGGCAAGGTTTCCTAAGCAACAACAATTGTTTTAAGAGAAATCAATTTTATTGTCCTCTCAATTTTTCCAACCCACCAATTTCCACTACTGATCATGGAAATTTCTTGAAAACACATGGCAATAAAATTTTCTTCTTCTGGTGGATGCAGGATAGGGAAACAGAATCATTCTGCAAGGATTCTTTCTATAAAACTCAATTTGATCGTGCTCCCATTTTTTTCCAACCCACCAATTTCCACTGGTGATCATGGAAATTTCTTGAAAACACAAGGCAATAAAATTTTCTTCTTCTGATGGATATAGGATAGGCAAACAAAATCATCCGGCAAGGTTTCCTAAGCAAAAACAATTGTTTCAATGGAAATCAGTTTTATTATCCTCTCAATTTTTCACCAATTTCCACTACTGATCATGGAAATTTCTTGAAAACACATGGCAATAAAATTTTCTTCTTCTGGTGGATGCAAGATAGGCAAACAAAATCATCCGTCAAGGTTTCCTAAGCAACAACAATTGTTTTAAGAGAAATCAATTTTATTGTCCTCTCAATTTTTCCAACCCACCAATTTCCACTACTGATCATGGAAATTTCTTGAAAACACATGGCAATAAAATTTTCTTCTTCTGGTGGATGCAGGATAGGGAAACAGAATCATTCTGCAAGGATTCTTTCTATAAAAATCAATTTGATCGTGCTCCCATTTTTTTCCAACCCACCAATTTCCACTGGTGATCATGGAAATTTCTTGAAAACACAAGGCAATAAAATTTTCTTCTTCTGATGGATACAAGATAGGCAAACAAAATCATCCGTCAAGGTTTCCTAAGCAACAACAATTGTTTTAAGAGAAATCAATTTTATTGTCCTCTCAATTTTTCCAACCCACCAATTTCCACTACTGATCATGGAAATTTCTTGAAAACACATGGCAATAAAATTTTCTTCTTCTGATGGATGCAGGATAGGGAAACAGAATCATTCTGCAAGGATTCTTTCTATAAAAATCAATTTGATCGTGCTCCCATTTTTTCCAACCCACCAATTTCCACTACTGATCATGGAAATTTTTTGAAAACACAAGGCAATAAAATTTTCTTCTTCTGATGGATACAAGATAGGCAAACAAAATCATCCGGCAAGGTTTCCTAAGCAACAACAATTGTTTTAAGAGAAATCAATTTTATTGTCCTCTCAATTTTTCCAACCCACCAATTTCCACTACTGATCATGGAAATTTCTTGAAAACACATGGCAATAAAATTTTCTTCTTCTGGTGGATGCAGGATAGGGAAACAGAATCATTCTGCAAGGATTCTTTCTATAAAAATCAATTTGATCGTGCTCCCATTTTTTTCCAACCCACCAATTTCCACTGGTGATCATGGAAATTTCTTGAAAACACAAGGCAATAAAATTTTCTTCTTCTGATGGATACAAGATAGGCAAACAAAATCATCCGTCAAGGTTTCCTAAGCAACAACAATTGTTTTAAGAGAAATCAATTTTATTGTCCTCTCAATTTTTCCAACCCACCAATTTCCACTACTGATCATGGAAATTTCTTGAAAACACATGGCAATAAAATTTTCTTCTTCTGATGGATGCAGGATAGGGAAACAGAATCATTCTGCAAGGATTCTTTCTATAAAAATCAATTTGATCGTGCTCCCATTTTTTCCAACCCACCAATTTCCACTACTGATCATGGAAATTATTTGAAAACACATGGCGATAAAATTTTCTTCTTCTGATGGATACAAGATAGGCAAACAAAATCATCCGTCAAGGTTTCCTAAGCAACAACAATTGTTTTAAGAGAAATCAATTTTATTGTCCTCTCAATTTTTCTAATTCACCAATTTCCACTACTGATCATGGAAATTTCTTGAAAACACATGGCAATAAAATTTTCTTCTGGTGGATGCAGGATAGAGAAACAGAATCATTCTGCAAGGATTCTTTCTATAAAAATCAATTTGATCGTGCTCCCATTTTTTCCAACCCACCAATTTCCACTACTGATCATGGAAATTTCTTGAAAACACAAGGCAATAAAATTTTTTTCTTCTGATGGATACAAGATAGGCAAACAAAATTATCCGGCAAGGTTTCCTAAGCAAAAACAATTGTTTCAATGGAAATCAGTTTTATTATCCTCTCAATTTTTCTAATTCACCAATTTCCACTACTGATCATGGAAATTTCTTGAAAACACATGGCAATAAAATTTTCTTCTTCTGGTGGATGCAGGACAGGGAAACAGAATCATTCTGCAAGGATTCTTTCTATAAAAATCAATTTGATCGTGCTCCCATTTTTTTCCAACCCACCAATTTCCACTGGTGATCATGGAAATTTTTTGAAAACACAAGGCAATAAAATTTTCTTCTTCTGATGGATACAAGATAGGCAAACAAAATCATCCGGCAAGGTTTCCTAAGCAACAACAATTGTTTTAAGAGAAATCAATTTTATTGTCCTCTCAATTTTTCCAACCCACCAATTTCCACTACTGATCATGGAAATTTCTTGAAAACACATGGCAATAAAATTTTCTTCTTCTGGTGGATGCAGGATAGGGAAACAGAATCATTCTGCAAGGATTCTTTCTATAAAAATCAATTTGATCGTGCTCCCATTTTTTTCCAACCCACCAATTTCCACTGGTGATCATGGAAATTTCTTGAAAACACAAGGCAATAAAATTTTCTTCTTCTGATGGATATAGGATAGGCAAACAAAATCATCCGGCAAGGTTTCCTAAGCAAAAACAATTGTTTCAATGGAAATCAGTTTTATTATCCTCTCAATTTTTCACCAATTTCCACTACTGATCATGGAAATTTCTTGAAAACACATGGCAATAAAATTTTCTTCTTCTGGTGGATGCAAGATAGGCAAACAAAATCATCCGTCAAGGTTTCCTAAGCAACAACAATTGTTTTAAGAGAAATCAATTTTATTGTCCTCTCAATTTTTCCAACCCACCAATTTCCACTACTGATCATGGAAATTTCTTGAAAACACATGGCAATAAAATTTTCTTCTTCTGGTGGATGCAGGATAGGGAAACAGAATCATTCTGCAAGGATTCTTTCTATAAAAATCAATTTGATCGTGCTCCCATTTTTTCCAACCCACCAATTTCCACTACTGATCACGGAAATTATTTGAAAACACATGGCGATAAAATTTTCTTCTTCTGATGGATACAAGATAGGCAAACAAAATCATCCGTCAAGGTTTCCTAAGCAACAACAATTGTTTTAAGAGAAATCAATTTTATTGTCCTCTCAATTTTTCCAACCCACCAATTTCCACTACTGATGATGGAAATTTCTTGAAAACACAAGGCAATAAAATTTTCTTCTTCTGATGGATACAAGATAGGCAAACAAAATCATCCGGCAAAGGTTTCCTAAGCAAAAACAATTGTTTCAATGGAAATCAGTTTTATTGTCCTCTCAATTTTTCCAACCCACCAATTTCCACTACTGATCATGGAAATTTCTTGAAAACACATGGCAATAAAATTTTCTTCTTCTGATGGATACAGGATAGGCAAACAAAATCATCCGGCAAGGTTTCGTAAACAAAAATATTTCTTTCTATAAAAATCAATTTTATCGTCCTCCCAATTTTTTTTCCAATCCACCAATTTCCACTAATGATCATGGAAATTACTTAAAAACACATGACGATACATTTTTAAATTTTTGTTTGCTGAACAGAATCATTCTGTAAGATTTTCTAAGGAAAATAATTCTTACAATAAAAATCAATTTGATAGTCCTCCTAAATTTTTTCCCACCTTCCTATTTTGGGATATTGAAATAAAAAAGTGTGTGCTCACTAGCGCCGCCTTGAGGGTGATATCCAATTTAATCATTACATCATTAAATAGTCCTTGCCCCAGTAACAATTTAGGCTTTATGGTGGTTTTATAGCCACTCATGTAACCTAGATTGCACTTGTTGCGTGCTATAAAACTTCAATTGTGACGTAGATTACATTACAGTAAACGTCATTTTCCTAAATTAATAAACTTTACCTAACACGAATTGGAAGTTTTAGTCTCCCTAGCGCTGCCTGATGGGCGAATTCTGTAATTATCTATTCGCCGTCGGGTAGCACTCGACTCGCTGATGAATATTGCCGAAGGCATCACACTTCTAAATAATGTTCTCGAGATTCAGAAATTGAAAAATAATTCATGCTCACTAGTGCTGCCTGGTCTATCTATTTCAATTAGTTTTGTCCATAATCGCGTAGCTCTTAACCTTCTCTAAATTTTTCCCGAGAGCACCATCTCCTCTAAGTTATTAGACGTTTGTGACATTCTAAATTCCACATTGTGTTGAAAGCTGGTACGCTCACGTTAAACTTATTCAATGATAGTTGCGTTTACGAGAGGTTAGATTTATTTACTCAATTGTATAGCACCCCTGGCGCTGCAGTTATCAATTAATTGGATATCCAATTGCTCTAAATTGTAGGTCTAAGCAAACACAAAACAACTTTACCAAATAAAGTATGGTGCTAAATGTTAACTCAGATGAAATATTCGAGCCCCAATTAGTCGAAATCCCATAAGCTAAGTGATTCCTATTAGGTGGGTACCGCACAATACGAATCCACGTAGTAGGAATCAGCGTAGTAGGAAAAAATGAAATTGATCTAATTATTATTTCCTTATTTCAATGAACTTTAATATTCAATAAAGCGATAAAATATTATCAAGTGATTCATTTTCAATCGTCCTGGTCGGGACTATTGATTGATTCATAAATGAAATACGATACGGCCGTTATAAAATATACTTCCTGAAAAACTCAAATTTTCATGGTGTAATAACGCTATGGAAACAAAAAAAAAGTTGTTGCTTTCAGCGTGATTTTCGTGATACCTACTCTCGAATCTCAATAAAACAAAAGAAAAAGAAATATTATCAAAACAAATATATTATTTTGGTTTACAGTCTCGCAAAATGCGTCATTTAAATTTTTTTAAATCCAAGTATCAGTATGATAATTATTCCATGAGAATCTGAGGAAACTTTGCTAAGATTTCTGTAAACACGAAACAACATCTGTGTTCAAAAATGTTTCAAAGCAGTCAAATCCAGTATGAAAATTAATTATAGGGATCCCAAAAATTCGTTGGTATTTGTGGAATGTCGAAAATATTTGCTTCAACTGTTATAAATTTCATCAGGTTTTCATCAATGCTGTGTGGAAATCGGTTTCTGAAAAATAAAACCAATCTTACAAAAAATTGTGACATGTGATAATTGATGGAACTTCTAAATAATTTTCAATTTGGCAAGCCTCCATTATTGTTTGGAATAAAGCCAAAGATGTTTTTAAATATGTGTTATCAATTCAACACAAAACCATTGGTTTCAAACGATCATTAGTTTCAAAATCATCAAATATCAACATGCAAATTCGACATAGAAAATGTTTTTCCATTATTTGGCGTATAAAGATAAAATAGCATCGCGGTTTGTTTCAGTCTCGTAAAATAATAAAATATCATAGATCTCCCAAGAGAATCGAAAATCATCAAGTTTCAATGGAGAAATTTATTTGAAATCATTTTCAACTATTTCTACATTCAGAATTACTCACAAACAGTTGTGCTAAAAGCTTTCGATATTTCGAGCTTTCGTAGCACGCCATCTGCATCAACCCAAGGATAACTTTTAGTACACTTGTTTTTCTTTTCGTATCTTTCCACGCTGTTTCGCGTGCGACGGTACACTACGTATCGCGAGGAAAATTGAAAAACGCTGTTATGAAGTTTTCCAAAACGAGTTTTTCTTTGTACCATCAGATTCCTTGGTTTCTAACGAATCCGTACATATGCAACACTTGGGTAGTTTTGTAGGAAATATCGAAGAAACAGCAGGTTAAAAATATTGCTCCACTTTTGCGCACCTATACATACAAATTTTACTTTAGTTGTGTCTGTGCGGGTGGAAAAACTGCTTCTAGTAAAATGGAAATTTTTCAATGAAAAGCGGAAAATATGGAAAATCGGAGAAAATCACGTCCTAGAAAAATTGTTTAGCTATGTTGTATTGGAAAAATCAAAATTTTAAACACATGATTGCAAAAACTGTGTGCTTTTTCAACCGGAAAAAGCACACAGTTTTCCGAGTTGGAAAATTTTGAATTTTCCATTTCGGCCAATTCATAGTAAAAACAATTATCTAGGTCGTGATTTTTTTCTTTTTTCCATATTTTGTCATCTTCTTTGAAAATAAAATAAAAAACCGCAAAAAAACACGAAAAATGGCGGATTGCCCGACGGGGGCCTTAACGATTTCCTCGAACTCCTTGCCTTCGCCAAATTCGCACATTCTAGCGGTGGCACCGACCCTCATGATGAATGACAAATCGGACTCTTCCAGTTTCTGGGTCATTAATGCCACCTTACGACGCTGCAACATGATATCCGAACCGGACCCGAAATAATTCTTCAATCGGTGAATGGCGTTAGCAAATGGAAATACTTCCGGATCAGGACCATCGTTTGTGGACTTTGTATTTCTGTAGATGTCCAGTAACTTGGGCCCAGCTTTAACTTTAAACACGATGAACTGTGTTGCGTCATCATGCACGCCTGCTAGTTTCATTATGTCAATTAACAAATCCATCCAAGATTGAAATTCGAGCTTCCCGATTTCTTCTCCTTCGGGTTTGCACTCCGGAATTTGAATTGTGGATACTGAAATTTGGTTTACCGATGACATGAAACGCGTCATCTCTGCGGAAGTTTCGCCGCCTTTACCAACGCACGTACTTGAAGGTCCTATGTCACCAACAAACTCCAAACTACCCACATCTTCCGCATTGTTCTTCGTCGAATTCAGGCTCGCCTGAAGCGAAAGGATGGATTCCTGAGCTCTCTTCAATTCATTAGCTAATGCTTTATTTTCCGCATTCGATTCAGCCAGCTTTTTTAATGTAGTTTCTAGTTTGGACGTGTGCTTTCTGACTTTCCTGCAATTTTCGACAAAAAATAAACATATATATTTTTTTTGCATTTCGGGACTATTTCAAATTTGGTTTCTAAGCATAACGAAGACGTTTTTTGGGGAGGGAAAAGGGTGAATCTTTTCATTTGCATCATTGTTCTTGCTTGGAGACCTATCGTTCCATTCTTTTTTGGCAACGAATTTTTTTTTTTTGAATTTTATATATAATTTATCCACCGTCAGACCAATCGCTTTCTTTTTGCGTTTTCTTTGGAAAATTTCTGCCAGGAGACCTATCGCTCCATTCTTTTTTTTTGGCAATGAAAATCATTTTATTTTGTGTATTTTAATCAATCGCTTTTTTGGCATTTTTTTGTTGACGATTTCTGCCAGGAGACCCATCGCTCCATTCTTTTTTTTTGGCAATGAATCTTTTTTTTTGTTTTAATCCGCCATCGGATCAATCACTTTTATTGCGTTTTCTCTGAACTATTTCTGCCTGGAGACCCATCACTCCATTTCGTTTTTCAATTTTCTTCTTTTTATTTTTTTTAATTTCACATATTTTGATACTATATGTTATTTTTACATGTCGGTTAAAATCAACTTACCGATTGGGAGCGCCTTCTACTACGCCATTGTCGTGACGCTTGTTCGACTCGGTTGATTTTTCGGCCATCTTTTTTCCTTCGGGAGCGAGCAACGTACGCACATCTGTGTGCCACAAGTATAGCGAACAGAATGAGGCTAGATTCTTTTGCTCAGAGCGTCACCCCTCTGAATTTAGACCCGAACACTAGCGAATCGAACTCTCGCTATTCTCGATAAGCGCCTGCCAACTCCCACTCCTCAACCGCCAGCGGAGCATAAAGCCGAAGAGTGTGTACAAGGGCTTTAGTGCACTGGAAACCGATAAACTGTCTTTCTCTCCCAGCTGCTCCCGAGCTCAAATCCGAAGGTTGTAAAGCGAGAGAATCCGTTGCTTGCTTCGTTTTTCACTCGTCAATACCTAGATCTCTTCCGGTAAGATAGCAACGCGTTTTCTATGATTGCGTTCTGTATTTAAATACACTGTAAATCCTCGATAGTCATGTATCTCTCTATCATTGCGTTTCGATGTTTGTAACACCCAAGGAAATTTGCATACGATTATTGGAATTTCACTACAATACCATTTATAAGTTTCAAGATATTCAATCTCAAACTTTAAAAATCGTTTTCCGAGAAATGTGCTAAATGGCGCTTGTCATAAGATAGCACAGCAGCGACGATATGTTAAACTTTCTTCGTTTACGAATAGTTTGAGTTATGACCAGTTATTTTTCTATCGTGCTTGCAAACATTTAATTTGATAGCAGGTATTTAAAGAAAGATGTAAGATTTTGTTTGTGAGCATCATTAATTTATGTTCCCATTTCGTGGATTTGAATAAAACTGGCTGCATTTTTAATGTCATCGTGGTCGTGTCTTGTACACAACCCTTAAATATTTTTAGGCACCAGCGAAACATCGAGCGTCAACTGAAATCTAAGCCCAAGTCGTTCTGGAAGTATGTTAACGAGCAGCGAAAAGAATCCGGTTTACCATCTTGTATGTCGTTTAATGGAGTTTTGGGCATCGACAAATTTTCAAGCGTTTTTTCCAACGAGCGCCTACCACCACAACAAGTCGCTGCCGCCGCCAATTTAACTCCTTCTCTAGGACGAACCATCAACCGGATTTGTGTCGTTAATGCTGCCATTCTTGCAGCAAATGCCAAACTGAAAGCATCTTGTTCCCCGGGTCCAGATGGTGTTCCCTCGATTTTTGTCAAAAAGTGCACCACCTCGGCGTGTTTTCGAGCTATCACTCACTACTGTTACATTCCCTTCCTGCTGGAAAGCAACGCACAATTCGAACATTGACAATTATCGGGGAATCTCGCGTTTAAGTGCCGTATCAAAACTGTTCGAGCTGGTTGTGTTAGATCCTATTTTATTTCACTGCCAACACTACATTGCAGATGACCAACACGGTTTCATGCCTACACGATCGACAACGACAAACCTGCTCTCGTTCACAACATATGAAATGAATGGATTGGCTGCCGAATTGCAAACCGATGCTATTTACATTGATCTATCTGTATCTATGCCATTGTCGCTTGTTCGACTCGGTTGATTTTTCGGCCATCTTTTTTCCTTCGGGAGCGAGCAACGTACGCACATCTGTGTGCCACAAGTATAGCGAACAGAATGAGGCTAGATTCTTTTGCTCAGAGCGTCACCCCTCTGAATTTAGACCCGAACACTAGCGAATCGAACTCTCGCTATTCTCGATAAGCGCCTGCCAACTCCCACTCCTCAACCGCCAGCGGAGCATAAAGCCGAAGAGTGTGTACAAGGGTTTTAGTGCACTGGAAACCGATAAACTGTCTTTCTCTCCCAGCTGCTCCCGAGCTCAAATCCGAAGGTTGTAAAGCGAGAGAATCCGTTGCTTGCTTCATTTTTCACTCGTCAATACCTAGATCTCTTCCGGTAAGATAGCAACGCGTTTTCTATGATTGCGTTCTGTATTTAAATACACTGTAAATCCTCGATAGTCATGTATCTCTCTATCATTGCATTTCGATGTTTGTAACACCCAAGGGAATTTGCATACGATTATTGGAATTTTACTATATTCATTACAATACCATTTATAAGTTTCAAGATATTCAATCTCAAACTTTAAAAATCGTTTTCCGAGAAATGTGCTAAATGGCGCTTGTCATAAGATAGCACAGCAGCGACGATATGTTAAACTTTCTTCGTTTACGAATAGTTTGAGTTATGACCAGTTATTTTTCTATCGTGCTTGCAAACATTTAATTTGATAGCAGGTATTTAAAGAAAGATGTAAGATTTTGTTTGTGAGCATCATTAATTTATGCTCCCATTTCGTGGATTTGAATAAAACTGGCTGCATTTTTAATGTCATCGTGGTCGTGTCTTGTACACAACCCTTAAATATTTTTAGGCACCAGCGAAACATCGAGCGTCAACTGAAATCTAAGCCCAAGTCGTTCTGGAAGTATGTTAACGAGCAGCGAAAAGAATCCGGTTTACCATCTTGTATGTCGTTTAATGGAGTTTTGGGCATCGACAAATTTTCAAGCGTTTTTTTCCAACGAGCGCCTACCACCACAACAAGTCGCTGCCGCCGCCAATTTAACTCCTTCTCTAGGACGAACCATCAACCGGATTTGTGTCGTTAATGCTGCCATTCTTGCAGCAAATGCCAAACTGAAAGCATCTTGTTCCCCGGGTCCAGATGGTGTTCCCTCGATTTTTGTCAAAAAGTGCACCACCTCGGCGTGTTTTCGAGCTATCACTCACTACTGTTACATTCCCTTCCTGCTGGAAAGCAACGCACAATTCGAACATTGACAATTATCGGGGAATCTCGCGTTAAAGTGCCGTATCAAAACTGTTCGAGCTGGTTGTGTTAGATCCTATTTTATTTCACTGCCAACACTACATTGCAGATGACCAACACGGTTTCATGCCTACACGATCGACAACGACAAACCTGCTCTCGTTCACAACATATGTAATGAATGGATTGGCTGCCGAATTGCAAACCGATGCTATTTACATTGATCTATCTGTGGCCTTCAACAAAATCAACCATGATATCGCAATAGCGAAGCTGAACAAACTCGGCATTCATGGACAACTTCTGCGCTGGTTTCGTTCCTACCTCGATGGAAGGCAACTCCAAATCAGCATTAAGGATTGTCTATCTGCACCATTCTTCGCTACATCCGGCATACCACAAGGAAGCCATCTCGGTCCAGTAATTTTCCTACTCTACTTTAATGACGTCAATATCACATTACAAGGACCCCCCTTTCTTTCGCCGACAACATGAAATTTTTTCAACATTTTTGCGGGATAAAACCGATGCCGAGCATCTGCAGAGGGAACTGGACAGCTTTACTACGTGGTGTGGTCTAAACAGAATGGTTTTAAACCCGAGCAAATGCTCAATCGTTACGTTCACGCGGAAACGCCATCGGACTCAGCTTAACTACCATTTCTTCGGCTCGAGCATTCCAAGACACTCTCACATCAAAGATCTCGGAGTCATCATGGATTCGGCACTAACATCCAAACCACATAGTTCATATATCGTGTATAAGGCATCACGACAGCTTAGGTTCATCTTCCGAATAGCAAAAAACTTCAGGGACGTATATTGTCTTAAATAGCTTTACTGCGCGATGGTCTGCTCAACGTTAGAATATTGTTCTGCTGGTTGGAATCCGTACTACCAGAACGGGATTGACAGAATCGAGGCTGTCCAACGCAGGTTCATACGCTTCGCCCTTCGGCATCTCCCATGGCGAAACAGATTTAAGCTGCCGAGCTATGAAAACCGTTGCCACCTCCTCGATAAACTCAGCATTCGGAGGGACTGCTCTCGAGCTTGCAAGTATTCACTTCAAAACCCGCGCGGAAACGCGAACGGAAACACAAGGCGACAGTTTTACGATAATATAAAATATATTCTTCCTACTTTATTCTTCCCACTTTAATACACGTCTTCTTAAACTATTCTAAACTACCCTACTCGCGATTCTATTCGCGCCTATTATTGATCTAAGGACTTGGCAGCCAGAGGTACGTACAGTACATGGGACCAAGCCTCGATCGTTGTATTTGGGAGAAGCCCAAAAAGCAAAAAGTAAAAAGGCCTCGACTCTAAATTTTTCTAAAGTTTATATAGTAGAATTTTTGCTTGCATCAGCAAAAATTACACTTACTATCTCCTTCTTTATTACTCCTAAGTCCTCGGTACGTAATGTACCCCTCTTCTCTATTCTAACGTGACTCATGCCGTCACCTACTATTTTCTGAAGCTCCACCGAGCATAAATAACTCCTAGTTGTCGTGGTGTTAATGAGTCTTCGGCTCTTAATCGTGGCCAGGGACCGCCTTCAATTTCTCCTCAATTACACATTCATGTTGTATTTACGTTACAACACTTGTCCAATTTATCTGTGTGAATATGGAGTTTTTACATATTGGCTCGGCTGAGTTCTATATGATCGAGGCTGATCTGTAGCCGGTATGCATGAGTCACCGATCGTTACTCGCGGTGGCTAGTGAAAAGTAAACATTGTTGCCTAAAGTGGGTCGCGGAAGCATATTGTTGTTTACGCGGAATTTCGCTTACGCTTGATTTGCTTCAATTCGATTCTTTTTTACTTTTATCTCTACGTATGACTAGCCATAATTTCGGTATTTTGGAAAGTGAATCGCTGCATGTCCCTTTCCTTAATGAGTTGATAATTATCTTGAAGAGATCATTATCAATGCTACGTGTGGGCTTTATTTCGATTTCTTTAATATTCTCCTAGATATGTTATGATGTCCTCCCAGAAGCCGTTGTAGTTGCTGATGCTTGAACTCTGCCTTGGGATGTCGTCTACCGGGTTGTTCGGTCATATGATATGTTTTCTGTGTATCTTGCGACTCATCAATTGGTTGCCTTTGGATATCGAGTGTGGTTGTTTCGGCTGCCAGCTAGTGATCCCGTGGTTGGTTTTACACTCGTTCGCTTCCTTCATCTATCTGGTTTCTGGTTCGCGCTTGCTTCGAGTGAACTTGGATGTTCATGTTTGCTTCGTTTTATTCTTCTCTTTTTTCTTCGTCCGTTGTCGTCGTTCTTGCGGTTGCCGAGGGTAGGATATTGGACTTATCCTGCCTCATGAATTGTACAATGTTGCGGACGAAATGCGACGTGCAACTTGTCTCAATCGTCTTTGCAATGCCTAATCTGTAGCTGACTTGTAAGTGACGTTCCCTACTGTATTATTACTAGTGGCGTTTCATTTGCCTTGCTGATTTCCTGATGGCTACTTTATTCCTGCCATATGTTTTTTGTGAAAATTTTCCCGTATAATAAGGATTTTGATGTACTTCTTTATTTCGTTGTTTATATATTTTGACGGTTCTGACTGTGCTTTACTGAACACTGTATAATAACTGGCAGTGTGTCCAGCGTGAATCGATTACATTTTCTTGTTGGTTGCGTCTCCGATTCTTTGTTATAGGTTTTTTCTTTCATGATTCATATTGCAGCTGCTCTTGAGACTATTCTCCTGCTTAGATTTATTTGCCCGCTCCGGTCTTCCCCTTTCGTTCGTTAGTCCAGTTCTCATCCTTCATTGTTGCTCCGCCCTTGCCGTCACAACCCAACACTTCAATCCGCTGTCTTCCGCCTGATTCGTCAACTGTCATCATAAAGTTTCAGAACAAAAGTATGTGGCGATGTTGGCTTCCTGGGGGTAAAAGAAATTTCTGATCTTTAGATTTCACTTATTATTTTTTTGTTTCTTTTCTTCTTTACATTTTGGTTATTCGTGTTTTCTTCATTTTGTTATCACTTTTATTCTGTGATTTCATTTCTTTTGAAACCTATTCTAGTTATGTGGCTTTCCTCTCTTTTATTAAATTTTATCTTCTCGGTTGGGCATTCTATCTAATCTATCTTTTTTGTTCGCGCATTTTATCTAACCTATCTTTTTGTGTTCGGGCATTTTATCTAATCCATCTTTTTGTTCGGGCATTCTATCTAATCTATGCTTTGAAAAATAATTAGTGATATTAGTTGATTTTCTGTTACAGATACGTTTTTACATTTTTACATTTCTTATAAAAGAAATGTATAGAATTCGCTCAAACTTTCAAGATTTTTTTCGAGGCCCGGAGGGCCGAGTCTTATATACCAATCGACTCAGCTCGACGATTTGGGACAATGTCTGTGTGTGTGTCTGTGTGTGTATGTAACGGACAAATTCTCATTCGTGTTTCTCAGCAATGGCTGAACCGATCTTATCCAAACCAATTTTAAATGAAAGAACTAAAAACCAGCATGAACGCTATTAATTTATTTTTGATTCTGATGTTTAGTTTCCAAGATATGAATGTTTGAATGCGTAAAAATGGCGTTTTTTGCAGTTTTTTTGAATTATCTGCCGAAATTGACAATATAAAAATCGGACTATTATCAAAAGAGATATTTAACATTAAATGCGAACGAAAGATTTTTATCATTTCCCATTGCCAGAAATATGACCAAAAACATGTAATCTATTATTAACGCCAAAACGGCTTATTTTAGGTCAATAGTATCTTCGGTGAATTTAATGGAGGCAATATGCCCTTTCTTTTGGTATTGTGCTTTTGCTGATTAATCACCCTATGAGTGAGATATTTTTCCAAATTTTCTTGGAAGTGATTATATCGAAATGATGCCTTCAGCAAATTTGTAGCTCTTACTTTTGCAAATAACTTTACTGAAGACTTCAAATATCTATTTTGAATACTTTAAAAGTTATGGCTTGTTGTTTGTGGATTACTCTTTGTCGCCTATTTATTGTTCAATATAGTAATAATCCATTGAAATAAGCCAAACATTATTTCGATAAAACGAATTTTGTATTTCATTTTTCTATCTACAACCGCTAGAAATAATCACCGAACACTTCCAAGTTGTCTGGAAGGAACTTGATAACTTATCAGTGCAAAAATGTTCATTTGTGCGAATCTTCTGACTGCAATTTTTCTAATTCATGACCATCGGATCGATCTGAAACATATTGGAAAATGAAAAGCGAAATAACTAACTCCAAGCAACGGCGTAGCCAAAAGAAGGTTTTGGGGTTTAACACCATACAACGCCCCCCCCCCCCACCACACCAACAAAAAAAAATTGGATTGAAGTTGAAAATTTATTGATGCAGACTGATTCAATTCAATATTACAATAACAATTATCTGATCCGTACATTGATATTCTGTTGTTGCAAACATCATGAGGACTTTTGATAAATTGTCGGAATGGGGTCCTGATATGTAACTGATCTTTTGGTCTTGATTTCACAGTTGTCTAATTGCATCAATATCAAAATCCTGCCTGAAAACATTCCAATAGAAAATTCCAGAGTTCTGTTTTCATGATTGATCCTCAGATTTCTTTTCAAATTGAGCTCGTTTTTGTAGAGATGTACTGTAATAAGGGTCTTTATTTAATAGGAAGCGAAGTAAAAATTGATTTAATGTCTATGAAACATAGAACTGCGCACCAAAAAATGCATAACTTTCAACATTTGCTAAAAATGTTTTTGCCTTTCTCATTCACTCTAAAATTCGTCAATCTAATCCCGACCGGGAGGGCCGAGTGTCATATGCCAATCGACTCAGTTCATCGAGATCGGAAAATGTCTGTGTGTATGTATGTGTGTATGTGGAAAAATATGTGACCTCTGTTTCTCAGAGATGGCTGGATCGATTTGCACAAAGTTAGTCTCAAATGAAAGGTACCACCTTCCCATCGGCTGCAATTGATTTTTTATTGATTGGACTTCCGGTTCCGGAGTTACGAGTTGAAGAGTGCAATCACACAGCAAATTCCCATATAAACTGAAATGAAAAATTTTCAAAATCAAATTTGTATTTTTGATGCCAAATGACTTTATAATGCATGAAACATCGAGATTTGATGTAAACTCGAAAAAAATAATGTGTGACAAAAATTGATTTTTTTGGACTTTGGTACATTTTTGCCTTTCTTTTTTTTTATTTCGATTATAGAGGTTTTATCCTTAAGGTCATTCGCCTCTTCGGGTTTGAAAAATCTCTTGTGAAAAATTTCGAACCCTATGTGCGGGGTCGGGACTCGAACCCAGGTGCGCTGCGCACAAGGCAATCGATTTACCAACTACGCCACCCCCACCCCCTTTTGCCTTTCTCATACAGAAAGGTTATGCAATCAATCTAAAAATCGTCAATCATACCGGCCCGGAGGGAGTATGCAGTGAGTGGTTGCTACTTTAAAAATAAAACTAGTTTAAAATTTCTTAACAAGTTGAAAATTTTCGGCAGGACCCGGACCTCCCGGATCTTACTATGTGATACTGAAACATCGCTTGCAACCAGCGGCGGTCAAGCGATGTTTCAGTATCACATAGTATCTCAAGATCGTGGCTGTCGATCCATTGTATGTATGTGCAAATCGTACTGAACATGAAATATTCACTTCCACCATTGTATTGAACATAACCATCGTAGTCTGGACAAGTGAGACAAGCACAATTGCACGACTAGGTGGATTAAAACAAGTTTATATTCTGGAAATGCGTCGAGTTGAGACGCAAACGTAATATGATTAATAACGAGGATAACACTTTCCGAATGTAGAGAGAAATTTATGAAAAATGACGATTTCCATTCGATTCTAGCAGGTCCTGATCGATTTTGATGAGAATTTGATTTTTGTTGTATGACCAATTATATGTATAGGTCAAATGTTCAAAAACAGTAATTTAAGGTCAAGATAACATCATTTTTAAACCGCCAATTTCGGAGGTTTAGTATCTTCGATGAGTTTTACAAACGTTAAACAGCGCATCATTTGATAAAATAATTTTGGCGGTATATCGTCCAAGAAGTATTTATGGTGAATTTTCTCAGGTTAATATTCATGACTACAATAAAGTCTCAACAAATTCGCTAAAATCACGAACTCTGTTACTATTTTCTGAAAAATTAATTCTGCATAATTTTAAAACTTCAAAATTTACGGTTTCGGAATTATGCCGTTTGGACAGTTAGATCGATTTTCACCAAACCCCCACGAATTGTAAAATTGGTATTGTAAAAAAAACGTAAGGGCGATACTTCAATGCTGATAGGTGGGACCGAAAAAATAAACAATCGTCAAAGGGGCGATACTATCATTTTGTCAATTTCAATAGCAAACACAAATTTTAATTTAATAATTTCAAATACTTCATGAAGTTTTGGGTTTCGATCACTGAATCATGCAATCTAGGATGTAAAAACACAATAGTTCTTAAATAGGAAATAAAACCAAGTCTGGCAATATTCACTGTTGATTTTCTTTGAATGGTGTCACTGCTAGTGTCGCTTTTTTCCAGAAAAAGCGTTGATTTTTAGGTCTCAGTCGCGTTGGAAATTTGAGTAAAGTATAAACTTCATTTCGATTCAAAAAAAAAACAATTTTTTGGCTCAGTACAATATACATAACCCCTTTAGGAAAATTCAGTTTTCCCACCACAATGCATTGATTGAGGAATTTAGATATTTTATTAACAGAGCATTAGCAATAATTCGTTTGTATGTCTATTTTATGGGCCATTTTTTCGCTTTCCTATTGATTTGGTTTGAAATTTCTAGCACTGATGTTGTCCTATGCTGATTTGAGCGATTCTCTGTGTCCTGCCACAATCCCATGTAGTATGTGTTATCAAAAACATCGCGAAGCATCAAGTTTTAAATGTTCTCATACGATATAATATCAGAAGAGAGTGATAAGAGTTATAAGAAATGTCTCATCACACTGTTAGGTGGATTAAAAGCGTTTTTTTTTTGTTTGAGTCAATACGTAAGATTGGCAGTGTATGCAGTTTGTGTGTCGTTTTCTTATTTTTTTTTTGACTTAGTAATTTTAGTTGCAGAAATAATAGTTTGTTTTGAAAATAATTGTAATTAAATGTTATTGAATGTTACCTATGCTACCGATGTTTTCTTCTTTGGGTTGGATGCCGGTGTAATTTATATGGATTGGTGTGGCCTCCTCCCCACTTTCCAGCAAGGTTGCGGGTGGGTCCTTGTTTTACTGAAATTAAACTTAGATGCTTCTTTTATTATTTTGTTTTTATTTATTTAAATATAATTCTCCACTTGAGTTATTTTTCTCCTGTTTCTCTTATTTCCCCTTTTCCGTATATGTTGTCTGTTATGTGTTTTTGTTATAGTGTATAATTCCATCCTATGAAGTTCTCTGCTGTTGGACATCGTTTTCTGATTGCTTCGTATTCGGTATTATCTATATATTTTACGTATTTGTTGAACCTTTCCTTCAACCATTGTTTTTCCGGCCTGTATATCATTACTCCTTTAATTGTCCCTCTCAGATGTTTTTCGTCATTTCGTCTTTTAACTCTAAATTCGTATTATTCTCAATTTGCCAACCTATGGTGATCCTATAAAGATACCGTAAAAAGCTTCCTATTATTAACCCTCGATTTTGTTTTCTTTAGCCCCTCCATTGAATACCTTCTTTGTTTTTTTTTTTTTTCATTATTGCATTATCTTTTGTCGCTTTTTCAGTTTTAATTAAAAGTTCCTCTTGTTTAATTTTTTTTCTCTTTGATATATTATCTTCTCTATGCAGTTTGTGGTCGCGTTATAATGGTGTTTCTTCTTGGTATTTCTTTTTGTCGCTGTGTTCTTACCTTTTCTTTTTCATACGTATTTTAATTCGTCTGCGATTCTTAGTCGCCATGTAAATAGAATTTGTCATCACGTTCATAAAATAAAGACATTCATACTCATTCCGGGTTGCGCATCCCTTGTCCTTTTGCTCTTATTCACTCGTTCATGCCTCTCGCTCGTGTTTCAATTTCTAAGATTGGTCGTTACTGTGTGTTTATTGTTTATCATTAAATTCGCTGTTTCATATGTCCTTATTCCTCCTTGAATAGGTTTTGATTTTGGTTTCCCAGTATGTGGCGTTATAATACGTTGCGTTTATCTCCATTGTTTCACTTTGTTTGAATGCTTTGCCGGGTTGCATTGTTTTGATTTCTATAGTATCCATTGCAGTCTTCTGTATCGTTTTATTTTGTTTATGCGTTCTCATGTTCGTGCTTGGTTGTTTTTTTCTTTTTCTTCTCGTCTATGTTATGTAGCTCCGTTTCCCTAATTACTTTTTCATCAAATGTACAATGCGTTGATCGTTTGTTTTGCCCTTTTCTTGTACTAGGTATATGTGGATCTATGACTATTTTCCTCGTGCAGCATGATAAACATAGGAAGAATACTCCCAACGCCCCACCTATGACCAAAAAGACGCTAAATGTCGTCCATGGGTTCTCTAGAGTTGCATAAGCTAGATTCTCTAGTGTAGTTTTATGTTTTTTTTATTTCGTCGACTTCTACCCCTATGTCGAAATGTCTTTTTGGGTCGAATAATGAAATTATTTTATTGCGTTTTGAAATGATCGGTATCTCCTTATCCTTCCATTAATTAAAAATGTTTGGTGTGTGTATGCTGTATGTGGTATGTTAACCTTACTTCACTTTGTGTTTCACTAAAGTGTGTAATTCTTATACTATCTGTTTGTATCGTCATGTCCGGCAGTAATTTCATTTTACCTTTTCCTTGTAGGGTAATTTGGTGAGAGATGCCGCACATTTTTAAAAATCGATCCTGCATCAAAGTAAACCATTCAATAATTGATGAAATCATTTTTACCAATTGCAACAAGTTTCTAAAATACTGTGAAATGGTTTTTGCAATGAAAAAAAAAATTAACCAAATTTCCATGAACATTTTACAAAAAAAGGGAGGGATGCCGCATGTGCAGGTGAGACGCCGCACCGTGGTCACAAACTGAAAAATGGTGAACAAAAGTATTTTTGGCTCTCATTGATATTTTTGTGATTCAGTATCTTCAACTGAGTTTCATGAAGTTTGATTGCACCTATAAATCTAACACCTTCACTTTTCTTAAGGGGGTACTACCATTTCCAGAATCATTTTTTCAGTCAATATTATAAAAATATTTTTCTTTCTCAACCTTGTGTAACGGTAAGGCTGGAGTAACTTAATTCAGGGCACTATTTATCTATATGCTTGTACGATATACATATCTATGTGTTAGTAGCAGTTCCTTAAAAACACTGTTTGGCTGTTTTTCCCAATGAATTTATACAACTTAGGTTTGTTCTTGAAAGATTCATTTTGAAAAAGCATCAATTCGTTCAAATTTTCACTTGCGTTCACGAAAATTAGTGCCTGAAACTTAAAAGAATAAACCGAAGTAACTAATACTTAGATACATGTCGCCCATTAAAATATACAGATAAATAGACTCATAATCCTATATGTCACTGTGGTAGGTCCGTTTGTGGCTATACCTTATTATGAACCTATACCTGACGCAAATGATCATTTAATGACATTCCGGGGTGAAAAAAATACATTTTAGCTATGCATCCTCTTCCATTGAGTGCGGCATCTCACCCGCAATTTTGATGTAGCATCTCCCCCAATTGTAGGGGAGAGATGCCGCACGACGACATTTTCCTCTAAAATTATGGATGATCGTGCTCATGATTAGAATGCCTTCTAAAAGGTTCCAGCTATTCAACCGATACATGATTAACCAAAAAATCGAACAATTTAAAAAAACGAAATCTTAATGTAGCGCTGAAAAATTTTCGGCACTCCGTGATGCAACTGAACGCACAAAATCATTAATAAAATTTTCGTAAGTAATTAAATAGGATTATTTTACATCTCTAGAGTTATAATTCTTCGAAAGACAAACTCACAATATCATATTACCGTATAAAAGTGACCCCATATACGGGATATAGAGAGTGCGGCATCTCTCCTGACGCGGTATCTCTCCCGAAATTACCCTATTGTAGTTTCTGTAACGTTCGTACCCTTGAAGGATACTCTTAGTTTGTTAGGCGTAATGTACGTCCATATATTTCTATTTTCGGTCTCAAACCATATGTCGTGGTTTAACTGTAGCATTTTTATTTTGCATGTCGTCGTTATGTTTCTAAAATATAGCGCGGCTATACATGTATCCTCTCGTTTGAGGTCTCTTTCTGTATTGTTTAGTTTACAAAGCCTAGTGTCCAAAGAAAACAACTGGGGATATGTATTAACCCAGGTAGACTATGACAACTGCGATAAGATAGCGCAGTTGTCATAGTCTACCTGGGTTAATACATATCCCCAGTTGTTTTCTTGTTTTATTATTATGTCTTCCTCTAATTGCAATATCGTAAGTATGTTTCCGGTTATGCTTGGCTCGGTCATGCCTCTATACGCATACCATTTGCCTTTTTTCACCAGCGGGATTTGAAGTGTCATAACTATGCCCAGGTCTTTGGTGAGTTTTACGTGATAATGAAGTGTACCGTAAACCGGGGTGACTTTGACCATCGGGGTGACTTTGATCACTCCAAACTTTTTTCGTAGATCGCTTATTAAACCAGAATAGTCTACCGAATCATTTTAATTTGAAATGATTTTTACTCTAAACTTATGAAATACTAGTTTGTTATACTTTTTGAGTATTTCGTTCGGTTTTTGGGTACAAAAACTATAAAAAACCGAAATTTGACCTTACCTTATTTTTACGAAGCTTCATAAAGTGTCTATTTTTTATAAAACAAATAAATCTCAGATTTCAACAAGAGTCATAAATTACAAGCGAGATTTTATTTTCCTTTAGAGTGGGATGTACCAAATTTACGTTTTAAGAGCTTGTTTATTTTAAATACAATTTTTTGTGAAACTAGTTGGCAATTATTTCAAATTATTTTAAGCTAATACTCGCAACTTTTTTTATTGTTCAATATTCCAACGTGCTAAAATGGATGAAACATTTTGTACATTGATAAAGCACTGAAATAAAACAATTTTAGCAGCTTTAAAAGTTTTCAGAATGTTTTATTCTAGTTGGACACAAATTAAACGAATTTTGGTTACTCGAATTTTACAGTACATTGGAATACTTTGTATAATACCAATTAACATCTATTTAACAATGAGTATTTTTCCAGAATTAGTTTAAACAAACATTTGAATGAAAAACATTGACATCAATAACTTAATATGGTGAACATGCAGGTTATCAAAGTCACCGCGGAACACGAAAACAGACATCAACTTGAAATCATTTTTGGAAAAATAGCTGTGAGCGGACAATTTTAGGTTAAACCATCCAATCATGTTCTCCATACATCAGTGCATGGTTTAAAAATATTAAATTTGAAAAAAATGTGTTGCGTCTAAAAATATGCAATGATTACTTCGAAAAGTGATCAATGTCACCCCGGTTTACGGTATTTAATATTTCCGGCATAATTGCCCGTCTGCTCTTCTCGGGAAAGTAGGGGAGAATGAGGACACTTCATCCTTGGGGATATTTGATTCCCTGGCCATATCTCCTAATCTATATGCATAAGGTTATCACAATATAAAACAGAAATTGAAGTATTTGGTCGTTTATGATGTTAAAAAACAAATCTGATGTATTACGTTTGTTTTGAAAAAGTTGTATATTATTTTGGAAAATATGTGTTTAAATCCATCTCGAAGATCTTTTCACAATTTTTTTGAACGGTTGTATGAGATCGTCGAACTAATTATTTATGAATATTTTCAAGTACGATTACTTTCTACGGGCTTTCGCCTAGAAAAACACGTTTTTCGAATAAAAAGCTTCACTACACATACAAAAATATTAAATTTTGTTCACCTCATACAACAGGTATCTTGAGTATTCTTGATCCCTATCTATTCTCTCAAACACTTTCGAAATTAATAGAAATAGAAAAACATCATTTTAATAACCTACCTGGCACTATTAATTGATCTAAAATATTTTTCCGTAAAAAAATTATAGTATAAGTTATAGAAGGTTGAAAAAGCCAGTTACACAGCATTGACCTACCGCAAATACTTGTCTCGACTTTCTACTGTGGTTAAGATTTGTCGTGCATCTAAAAAGGTAGTCTTATTAATTAATTTGTCAGGATAGGTGGTTAGCTGAACTTTCGTATCTATAGGTCATAGTATGCTTTGTTTCTTTAGCCCTAGTAGGCAAGGGATCAACACGTTTTTACAAAAAAAACCTCGTTTTGGCATGATTTTCGAAACTGTTCATATTACTGACAGGACATATTATTCGGATTTACACATTATTCTCAGCTCTTACAATTCGAATTCACTACAAGATGGTGAATTTTACAATTGATATTTATATTTCATTGAAAAGTTATGAGAAAAAGGATGGGTGGGTAATCTCTATGACATAACCGGAGGGTCGTGACTACTCGTTTGACTTGTAATTCAAATCGAATGATACTCAATGAAATATGTGGGAATGTTTCAAGATTTTCTTTATAATAATTATGGTGGTTCTGAAAAGAACCCTTGTTGTTGGCGTCTGCGTTGATAGGGGATGCGCTGGATTCTAAACTCGTTGAGACATTCATTCATGAAATAAACAAATTTCTTTCTTTCTTGCTTTGAAATATCAATGTTAAAATCTCTCGAAACAACCATCGGAATCTTTTTCCTAGCGTACAAAAATGAATCACGCTTAGCGAAAAACTGGGGGCGGGTAATGTCCGGGACATAACCGCGATGATCATATTCTTAAAGTTCTGCTTGTATCTCTTTCAAATGGTTAAATTTTACGCATTAAGTTCGTTTCACCGGGCTCAGCAAAATTTTCCTGGAGATCCCGTTCGCTAATCTATTCAGTAAAACAATTTTATTACCGAGTTCTCCGCATTGAATACAGGTCAATAAGCATCTGTTAATACTCAATAAGAGCTAGTAGTTTGCGGTAAATTTATGTCGATAAAAGTTAAGGAATGCACGTTTTAGTCAAGATCTTTTAAGGTTATACAGAAATTTTTCACACAAAATAATTGTCTTCATTTCCTTCAAAGTTTCAATTTTGAACACAAATATCATTTCATATAATGATTTCAACAAGCAGATAATGTACTTGTATGACAGGTGGGAGTGTTTTGAAGCGGTTTTAGTGGAGGTAACAACAAAAAATCGTCTATTGGACATTTTACAATGATTCTCCTTAACCCCGCAAATCCACGGAGTTGGCAGCAGAGGGTTAAGTTGTTTGGAAGAGATGGCAGTTATTATATGATAACTAGAAATTTAAAATTGTTCTATAAATTTCAAAGTTATTGACGTGTTAACGTGAAAATTTATCATTTCATTAATATAGGAATATATAGGATATAGGAACAATCATTGAAATTATGTCAATTTACGCTTTGCAAGATTTGAAATAACTTCGAAGTGTGGTCACGACACTTCTGTTATGTCATATACATTACCAACCCATTTTTTCCATTATGCATTCATCCTAAAATATTTTCTTATGATTCACTGGTAAAAGTACAGAATTAACTAGCGCAAACTTAATAATAGTTAATAAAAGAAACTTTCTAATTAAATTCTTTTTTCCATTTTGCATTCGTCCTAATAAGGACGGTTTGTAGATAACTATGGTGATACAAGACGAGAATCTTTTGAAACGATTCAAACCTTGTCGACGATTTATTTCTACTGCGTACATACATACAAATGAACATTCCCCATTCGCACCTCAAACCGAATGAGTACGCTTTGCATCAAGTCGTTCCTATTTATTAACTTTTCGTTGCAGATGGAAGACTATCCTTTTGTGCGATAAATGAAAATATTTTCATCATTCGTTTTGGTATAGCTTTCGATTAGTGGCAGAGTTGCCACATTCACTGATTTTCTTGAAAGGATTTGCAAAAACCTTCGGGTTTGTAGATTGATTTGAAAAATATTTTCTTATATAATTATTTTTAATTTTGCAATTTAATAAAAGGAACTTCCTAATAAAATTCTTTTTCCATTATATATTCATCCTAAGGACGGTTTACATATAACTATGGCACAAATCCATCTACAATTAACAGCGCTAACGGAAAATAAGCACCACTAATTCTCTACAAGTATTTTGTTAGTCCTGAAAAGGACTGTTGGCAACATTAGAGACGCGTGAATTTACTTATCTTTTTCGGGCAGCTTTCTTGGCTGCTTTGGCGGCCTTCTTTGGCTTTGGGGTCTTCGGCTTGTTCGCTGCAGTCTTCGATGTTTTGGTGGCATTTTTAGTGGCAGTTGCTACCACCTTTTCAGTGACTGCGTTTCTTAGCCTTTGGTTTTTTGGCCTTTTCACCACCACCACCTCCACCAACGTTTTTCTTCTTCTCTCCGGTAGTAGCCGATTTGATTGGTCGTCCGATACAGCTTCTCACGACCATGCACGTCTGTTATGCACTGCGTCTTACACACGTCTGGCTTTGAGAAAAGCTGCGACACCCCTATTTATAGGTTTTATCATTAATGTTGATTCTCATTTAAACTAGTTTTTCAACTAATTAATCAAATTTTATATAGCAAACAACGTATCAGTAGCAAGCGTTGAACGTTTTCCTTCCGATTTATGAAACAAGATTAGCAATCCGTTTAGTAGAAGGAAAGTTATTAAGGTTCAAAATGTACGTAACCCTTTCGCTAATTTGCACTACTATCGCTTTCTCGCTCGTTCTAGTGCGATCATGAGCTTTTCCTTTCCGTCCGGCTTCCAATGGCATAACCAAAACTAATATGCCGGCTTTTCCCCACCAACTGCTCTCGTCAAGCAACCCAATACGAATAATCATAGGAACAAATAGTGCACCTATATTTAAAACTTTTCATTTTTTTATTGTTCGGTTGGTGCACCATATTCACGGCTCTTTGCGGAATGGGCTGAAAATTTTCACTTTTCCGAGTCGTTTTCGAAAGATTTTTCAAAACGCTATTTTTCCGATGATAATGAATGTCCTACATATCCCAAAATTTAATACAACATTGGTACACATATTTTCGACAAAATTCCGAAGAAATTGATTAAATCCATTCAATACAACAAAAGATATAAGCGTTCAAAATCTTACATCATTTTTCTTCCGAAATTTTGAAAAGGGGCCCCTATATTGAAAGGTAAGTCGTTAGTCACGACAAAAAACAAAAGTGGGATCAAGCGTACCCACTCTCCCCTAAGGTTGTCGTTTAGCGTTGCTTCCTCACTGTCTAATGTTCGTATTAGTTGTACTGGGTTTATTATTTCTGTGAGATTCTTTGTATTTTCTGCGTGAAATATTGCTATTACCACTTTTTGTTTTAGTTTTAAGTTCTGTCTTATACTGTTATACCACATGCCTATCTCCATGAGCGTTGCTTCTAGATATAAGTCTTCCTCTATGTTATTAGTTCTGTTGAATGCACTCCTGATTTCCGTTTTCAGTGATTCAAATTTGTCCATGTTGGACCGAAATGCCCCGTTTATGTCAATCGTTGCGATATTTTCGTCAATTCTGGTTCTGTCGTCGGAGTCCATTGCTCCGATTGCTGTCAAAAACCCTCTTGGTGTCCTTGTTTTAAAGAAATACCTGATGTACGTGTTTATGTTTGCAATGTCGTTGGTGTCTTTGCTCCAAACTGAATTTATGACTCCGCATTTCAAATTCGGGATTCTTTCTATTAGCGCTGTTCATGTTCTATTAAAAGCATTTATTGCCAATTATAGTTTTTTTTGTGATACTCTATAATACTTTTATACGTTAGAGTTACCTAGAAATCGTAGACCCCTTGTGCCAGTAATACGTCATTGAGTCTTTCCAAAATTAACGTTGCGTTCACCATGGCAAAAAACCCGGCGAAAATAGTTCTAAAATATGGAAGATAACGATATTTTCTTATGTATAAAGTCGTAAAAACAATTATTTTTATATTGCTTTAAGCCTATATGCATATATATATATATATATATATATATATATATATATATATATATATATATATATATATATATATATATATATATATATATATATATATATATATATATATATATATATATATATATATATATATATATATATATATATATATATATATATATATATATATATATATATATATATATATATATATATATATATAAACGCAACGCGTCAGTTTCAAAATTGGGTGGCATAGGTTTCTTTCTTTAAACTTATATTGATTCACTCGGGGCAACAATTTCGTTACCGTATTGTTAATCCAAACGACGAATGCTTGTCTTAGCATTTTCATTCCTCGTGTAACGCGAGCCGTCTTCAGAGAATGCGATTGCGTGTCATTCTGTGCAGGGTAAGCGTTCCCATAGTCCCCGACTGAGTGGTTTCTTCTTTCATTGTGTCTACTAGACCCTGATAGGATGTATATTGCGACTATTGCGACGTTTACCATGGTTAGACCTCGCGCGCAACATCGATTTCATTTCGTTATTCATTTAGTAGGGGAATTATGGTTAAAACCGACACCTTAAGCTTAAAACTTTTTCTGGGTTGCCACAAAACCAATAAAATTATAATTCCTACACAGAATTCTGAACAAGGCTTAATTTTGTCAGTGCTTCAAAAAATTAATTTCATTAAAAATTATCGGTGGCAAAACTTAGAAAACAAAGTGCCTTTTTGTAGGCACTGCGGGTAAAACCGACACCCCATAGGGGTAAGATCGACACCCCCTTTAATTTATTTTCTCTCCACTTTATTCAATATGCTTGTATTTTTTAAAAATTGATTGTATTTTTTAAAAATTGTATGTATGCCTGATAATAAAGTGTGAGAATGTGAGACACAAATATGTGATTTTCGTGGCTTCATTATGTAGTGAGGAGAAGAGAGTTCGAAAGCGTAGTGCTATAAACAAGAGTATTTTATGCTATAGGATTATTTGCTGATAATGATATTTCCAAATAATCCTTACGCACATCATTGCAACCTTCAGTGTCATTTTATTTCGTAAGAGAAGATTTGCAAGTGTTCTCTATTCTGCTAATCGGATTCATTCACTTATAAGTGACGCACACTTCTTAGTAAAACTACCTTTTCCAGCCTTGATTTTCCTTGAATTCTGATCACCAACGATCTACCAGGTTATACAAAAAATCATTGTCTCATTGTGATAAAGTACATCTGTGACAAACCAAGAGAACACTAGAACTTCGGTTTGAGGAGCTTTTTGCAGAAATAGCAAAAGCTTTGATAGAATCTGATAAGCAATAATACCAATTTTTGATTTTTAAAGATACTTATAAGAAATAAACACAATAAAAGTATTTCTGTGTATTTCCGCTACCACTATAGTGTGCTAATAGTGTAATTGAAGTGTCACAAAGAAAGCCTTTTGTAATGAACCGCTTGTAAACACAACCATCTTAACAGCGTGTCGGTTTTACCCTAACCAAAGGGTGTCGGTTTTACCCCAACAGCGCACATTTTTTTTAAAAAAAAAGCGATTAAAAATATTAAATTTCTCAAACTCGTCTTCAATGCACCCAGTTAATCATAGGAAAGGCTAATAATAATAGGTACTGAAATTTGTGTTGATTTGAAAAGCTTTTGTTCGGTTAAAACCTTAAAATCAACCAACAAAATTTTACATCCAAACGAGTATGAAAGCTGCTGTCGTATGTTTTGTTTATTTTTATGACATTTGGCGTACTAACGCAAATCCAATTTCTCTTCAAATGCTCTACATAATCATACTAAAAATAATGTGTCATTATGAAATGAATAAAAATTGGATTTCTATGGAAAGTTATGTGGTGTCGGTTTTACCCACAGTGTCGGTTTTTCCTACAACTCCCCTATTACGTACTGCCCCCGGCGGGCGGTTAGATATATTTACGTTACATATTCCGGTTGTATTTACGTTACAAGCATCCACCATGTGATTTTTTTAGAAGATGGTGATGCAGGCCAGTCCAAGGCGCGTGTCGCTGATTCATCTTTTTCGTGCCATTCAAAATCGATATTTTCTAGCCCGTCCATGTGAGGGTTCCATTCGGATTGCTGTTTGTCCTTGAATAGGCCAAATCTTCCCAATGGGTCTGTAATTTGTGTCGTGGTCTTTGTTTCGAATTGCTTGTCTATTTGTTTGGCAAGTTTTTCGTCTTCTTCTTGCTGTTGTTGCTGCTACTGTTGCCGTGTGACTACAGCGACCGTGTAAGGTTTATCATCTGCTTCAGGATGAAGCCTTGATAGAAAGTCCGCTACGATGTTTTCCTTTCCCTGTTCGTAACGGATATCCACATCCGTTCCTTGTAGTTTTAACCGAAGTCGTGTCAGGGTGGAGGATGTTTCCTTTAGTTTCCATATGGAAATTAATGGCCTATGGTCCGTGTATACGATAAATCTTTGGTTGTAGATGAAATGTTTGAAGCGATTTGCTGCCCATACGATAGCCAGTAATTCTTTCTCGATCGTATGGTACCTTTTCTACGCGCCTACTAGACCCCGGCTTGCGTAGGCAATAGGCCTGTGTATAGTTTTTTCGTTTGCGAGTACGGCCCCAATGACGTATTCGCTGGCATCAGTCGAGATCACGAACG
>NC_080672.1:202965712-203053212 GCF_030247195.1 Topomyia yanbarensis | reverse complement strand
CCACATTCCAATTTGGCGCATAGCGAGACGAGATCGAAAAAGCTGGTCATAGGGCGGGTTGAAAGCAACCATGAGTATGAGCTGCAAGTCATGCGATTCTCCCGTTAATTGGATTGAGAGAATTGCATGCCGAGGCCGCTGCGGATCGGTTTTCCACCGCACTTGTATTCCTGGTATGCAGCGATCTGCACTAGACTTAATGTCTAGCTTCAATAAGAATCTGTACTGGCTGTGTGACGATTGTGTTTGCTGTTTCAACACATGGGTGCAGCAACCCGATTCCGCTGCTCCTATCGTGGACACAAACAAGTTATGTGAGGCAGTAGACAATCTAAACGCGGTCGTCTCAAATCTCTCGAGCCGCATTGAGACTCACTTTCCGGCTAATTCTGGCTCTTTAAATCAAAGGGGGCTGTTTGTGAAGCGAATTCCGGGGGACCTGCCCACTCCAAAACGAAGTCGTGAGAATGATGAAAAAATTCGCGCCACTGCAGCCGGTGTCTGTGGTACTAGAGCCATTCAGCGAGAAATCAGAACAGTTTCTGATGAACGCGATCAGTTCTGGGTCTATCTGAGTCGCCTCGACCCGAGCCATACAGTGGAGGAGATTGTTGCTATGACCCAAGAATGCCTCGGTATAAGCGACACACCCAAAGCAATTTTGTTGGTAAAAAAGACACGGATCTCACAAAACTCAATTTCGTCTCGTTCCGAGTTAAGCTTCCGAGTGAGCTGAAGGATACTGCACTCAAAGCGTCCACTTGGCCCACTGGAGTATTCGTTCGTGAATTCAATTTCGACCAGCCAAAGCAGGATAGATTTCGTTAATGGGATACCGGGATGCACCGCAGCTTGTATTATGGAAGCCCTCGATCCCCCCGCCACAGTCCAGCTACTGCAGCCAACGTTCACCAGTCGTCCCGGTCCTGTGTGCGGGAGTGGAGAAAGGGTCTTCCAAACTTCCTACTGCGGCAAGTACCCATCCATTCAGAATAATTCAAGCGCTGAAATGTTCCCCGATTCCAGTTCCAGTATAAGCACCAGATGCCGCTCCTCCTGCCAGCGAACCGCTGCTGTTTACGTGAGGTACCTAGTCTAGCTTTGTTGCATATATTCCACGTCATTTCGTCTCTTCGGTCACCGAGACGCACACTTGCTGCCAGTCGCGAGGAAGCCCTTAGTCCCCCCATCACAGTCGAGCCATTCCTGCCAGCGACCAGCAGCCGTCCCGGTCCTGTGGTGGAGTTGGGACGAGGGGTCTTCCGTAAACCTACCTCAGGCAAGTACAATGCATCTGTGAGCTCTTCCTTGCCTCAAAGCTCTTCGATTTCCAGCCTTGGTCAACGACGGGATAAGCTGCTGTTATACTACCAAAATGTTGGTGGTATCAACTCAATCGTCGAGCAATACCGCCTTGCAATATCCGATAAGAATTTTGACATCATTGTCTTCGTCGAAACGTGGTTGAACGATGACACGCTTTCCAGTCTGGTGTTCGGAACTGGATACGAAGTGTTTCGTTGCGACCGGAGCCCTAGCAATAGCCGAAAATCCACCGGAGGCGGCGTATTAGTAGCGGTTAATACCAGTTTGAAAGCAAAAACTGTCGAGAATATTTCTTGGGCTTGTCTAGAGCAGGTTTGGACGATTATCGAGCTTGGCGACCGTAAGTTATACTTGTGTGCGTTGTATGTTCCACCCGACCGCGCTCGTGATATCGAATATGTTGAAGCACACTGCAGCTCACTTTTTACTATCCTCGAAGACGCGAACGCAGTTGATGAGATCATGGTACTAGGAGATTTTAATCTTCCTAGCATTTCATGGAAGTCTTCCCGCAACGGATTCCTTTATCCGGATTCGGACCATTCCGTACTCCACCCAGCTGCAGTGAGGCTACTTGACAGCTATAGCTCAGCCACGTTACTACAAATCAATTCTATTGCCAATGAAAATAGCCGCCATCTCGATCTTTGTTTTGCCAGCGATCAGGTTTCCGCCACATCAATAGTGATGGCGCCCTCTCCTCTAGTAAAACCAGTGATGCATCATCCTCCATTGATCGCTACGATTGATGCCACTGTGGTGCATGATTTCGATATTGCACCACGTTCTGTCACCTACGATTTCCGTAAAGCCGACCATCGCAGTATCGCAGACCTTTTTTCCACCATCGATTGGGAAAATATTTTGGACCTCGAGGATGTCGAATCCGCAGTCCAAACCTTTTACAACGTTCTGGCGTACGTTATTGACAGGTACGTTCCGAAGAAAGTTCACCATCGACAAACCGGCCCTCCATGGCAAACGAGTACATTGCGACGGTTGAAGTCTATTAAGAGAGCTGCCCTGCGGAGGTTTACCAAGTATCGTACAACATCACTCAGAAACTATTACGTCAGTCTCAACCATGCGTACAAACGAGCCAGTCAAAACTGTTTCTATCGATATCAGCAAAATATTCAGCGTAATCTCAAGTCGCATCCTAAACGTTTCTGGAAATATGTAAACGAACAGCGCAAGGAATCTGGACTGCCGTCGTCTATGACTTTCAATGGTAACACAGCTTCCACATCACGAGATATATGTGCACTTTTCTCGGAAAAATTCGCGAACGTGTTCACAGATGAGGAATTAACTATTGAGCAAATCGAACTCGCTGCTAGCAGAGCTCCACTTGTGGGTCAAACTCTGAGTGCTATCGATGTCAACGCAACGATGATTACCAGAGCTTCCTCTCGACTTAAGTCATCCTTCAATCCGGGACCCGACGGGTTCCCCTCCGCTATTCTGATAAGGCACATTGAAGTTTTGGTTAACCCACTTCTTCACATCTTTCGAACATCTATTGACAGAGGTAAAAAGGGAAATAAGCGAGACGTCAATAACTACCGTGGAATAACTTCATTGAGTGCTGTCTCGAAGTTGTTCGAGCTTGTGATTATGGAACCTCTTCAGGCTTACTGTAAGCAGTACCTAAGTGACGATCAACACGGCTTCACGTCTGGGCGGTCAACTGCGTCTAACCTATTATGTTTAACATCCTTCATAACAGAGAGTATGGAACATCGCGCTCAAACCGACGTTGTTTACACCGACTTATCGGCCGCTTTTGACAAGATAAACCACGATATCTCAATAGCAAAAATGGAGAAATTTGGAATTAATGGTAGTATTTTGCAATGGTTTCGATACTACCTCACTGACCGAGAGATAACGGTTGTCATAGGAGAATGCCAGGCCCCTGCATTCTATTCTACATCTGGAATACCTCAAGGAAGCCACTTGGGACCGTTGATGTTTCTGATATACTTCAATGATGTACATCTGATTTTGAAGACTCCACGATTATCGTTCGCAGATGATCTCAAGATTTTTCGCCTAATTCGTTCAATTGAAGATTGCAGAGTTCTCCAACAGCAGCTTCAAGTCCTTGCTGATTGGTGCAATACGAACCGCATGTATGTAAACCCGAAGAAGTGCTTGGTAATATCTTTTTCACGGAAGAAGGATTCGATTTATTTTAACTACCGTCTACTAGAGACAGAAATCGAACGTGTCAGTCACGTGAAGGATCTGGGAGTGATTCTGGATTCTCAACTTACGTTTAAACAACACGTATCCTATGCAGTAGGTAAATCGTCTCGAGCACTGGGATGCATATTCAGGATAGCCAAAAACTTTACAGATGTTTATTGTCTCAAATCGCTGTACTGCTCTTTATCCCGATCAATTCTAGAATATTGCCCTGAAGTGTGAAGCCCGAACTATAATAATGGCGTTGAAAGAATTGAAAGTGTGCAGCGACGCTTTTTACGTTTCGCGCTCCGTAGATTGCCGTGGAGAGATCCTGTCCGACTACCTAGCTATGAAAATCGATGTCAGCTGATTCAACTAGAGCCCCTACATGTTCGAAGGAATACCGCAAGACCTTTGTTCATCGCTGACACTCTGCAAGGCCGTATAGATGCCCCAGCTATTTTGGAACAAATCAACATAAACGTCGCACCTCGACCACTACGTAACAACAATATGTTCCGGTTGCCATTTCGACGCACAAATTATAGTATGTATGGAGCCAACACTGGTCTGCAGCGAATTTTCAACCAGGTAGCTTCAGCATTTGATTTCAACGTTTCTCGACATACTCTGCGTGTACGTTTCTCCAGATTGTTTAATCATTTCGTTAACAACACTTGACCTTTTTATTCTTTGTTTGTAATTATTGTACGATTATTGTTTTTATGTGCGACTTGAGTATTAGAAATAAGATTAGTATTTAGGGTAACATCATTGGGGCTTTGATATGCCTGTTGATGTATTAAACAAAATAAATAAACAAGAATAAAATAAATAAATAAACAAGAATAATTCTTCCATGCAAATTTTACATTTTCCTTTAGCAGGTCGTTCAAAGGTTTACGTTTTTCTGCTACTTGTGGTATGAATTTACCATAAAAATTTACTGTTCCTAAGAATTATCGGACTCCCTTGATTGTTGTTGGCACTGTCATTTCCGTAATGGCCTTTATATTGTCGAATGCCTTCCTTATTAATTATGTAACCGAGGTACTTAATTTCTGTTTTTAAAATTTGACATTTTCCTGCCTCAATTTTTAAATTGTGCCGACGTAGGGCTTTAAATATTTTACATAGGTTACTATTATGTTCCTCAATGGTTGACCCATAAATAATAATATCGTCCAGGTAAACGATAGCTCTCACGTTTTCAATTTTATATACTATGGTATTCATCAACTTCTGAAACGTTGATGGACTGTTTCTAAGCCCCATTGGCATTCTTGTAAATTCAAAATGCGCTTTAGGGGTGGAAAAGGCTGTTTTAGCCGCATCTTTCGAGTTAATTGGGACTTGATAAAAACCTGATTTCAAGTCCAATGTTGAAAAATGAAAGGTTGAAAGGAAATCAACCACGATTCTGTATCTCTTTTCACCGTTTTCGTCATCCTTTTTTGGTACACATAGAACTGGTGCGTTCCATGGACTTTTGCAAGGTTTAATTATTCCTCGTTTTAACATTTCCTCGATTTCTGTTTTTATGTATGTTTTCGTTGATTCGGGGAATCTGTACTGTCATTTATTTATTGGTACGTTCGTGTTGGTAGAACACATAACTGTAAGCTGCTATTATTGAATCTATCGTTTGAAAATTTATTTTATTTAGATGCTTTAGATTAAGAGTTTCTAATAGTTTTTGAGTTCGCTCATTACCGCGTAACGGGTCGTGTTTTTTGTTCTTTTCTAGGCTATAATATTGGTTGTCATCCAGATCTTCGGTGATTGGCTCTTCTTTGACCGTATCTGGTTCTACCCCTTCAACATTACCTTCGCGCCTATCTTCATAATGGTTTATATTAATGCCATACTTTTTTATATAACTTAGTTTATTTAGGCCCAAATACGGTAGCTTAACGAGGCCGATAATTCATTTTTTAACGTACATGACACGTGTTAGTGGGGGAAGAGAAAGCCGTATTTAGGGGCGGCTTGCTCCCCTCTTATGTTAGTAAAGGAAAAAGGTAGGAAGTTGAAATTCTCGTTGGCTGGTTGATGATTGAGGGGAATATGCACACTTTATTGTAGTGGTTTCCATCCTGTAATCGCAGGGGCGAGGGGAGGGTTGATATTTCGGATGATTATTGGCACTCCGATGCTGTCATGGAAGGTTATCAAGAGAGGTATGCATCGTAGACTCGTGAAGCAATGCCATATTGTAGATACAGGGAGAGGTTGACGAGGTTCTACTGTGAATGAGAGGGGAAAATGTAGATAAGAAAAATGTAGGGGTGGTCACGGCTTGCCAGGACGTCCCGGACTGGCACATAGGGTGATCTACCTGGTTGGACATGAGCCTTGACATCGTACGAATAAAGTCCCGGTTCACATCCAAGCCCTTAAACCAAGCATTCGTTGATACCTTCGGGATAATAGAATGTAGCCACCGTCCCAGATGCCCATTGCTCCATGAAGTTTGCCAACTTTCGAGCGTCCTCTGGCGAGAGATACTGAAAAATTCATTGAAGCAAATTGGTCTTACGTAAGTATCGCCTTCTAATGCACCCACCTTGGCTAAAGAGTCCGTCTTCTCATTGCCCGCAATAGAACAATGTGACGGGACCCAAACCAAGATAATCTGGTAAGATTTTTCAGATAAAGCACTCAGATATTCCCGTATTTTCCCCAGGAAATACGGTGAGTGCTTTCCAGGCTTCGCCGCACGGATGGCCTCAATGGAGCTGAGACTGTCCGAAACGATGAAGTAATGGTCTGCGGGCAGGGTGTCAATGATCCCGAGGGTATACTGAATGGCAGCTAATTCTGCAACGTAAATGAAGCAGGATCATTGATTTTGTATGAGGCAGCAAGATGTTCGTTGAAGATACCGAAGCCTGTGGACCTGTCGAGAATTGATCCGTCAGTGTAGAACATTTTGCCGTAGTCGACTTGATAGTATTCATTATAGAAAATATTTGGGACTCAGAATTAAGCTCGACAAGCCTTTCGAAATTTGCAATCAATACGAGAGGTCCCAAAATTGATTTTTTAGTGGAAGGACGCCTGCCAGCACTTCTAAACTCATCGCATGGATCGAGTGCATGCAACCCAAGGCAATACACAAACAATGATACTGGATTCTCTCTAGTTTGATGAAATGTATGCTCGTAACGGAGCGAAAGCAGAAACATTCGTACTCCATCACTGAAAATATCGTTGTTTGGTACAGCCTGATTAGGCCTCCTGGGTGGGCACCCCACCATGTTCCGGTTATTGTACGGAGAAAGTTGATCCTTTGTTGGCACTTCTGTTTCAGATACCTAATGTGATATCCCCAGGTAACTTTAGAGTCGAACCAGACCCCGAGATATTTGAATGTTGAAACCTGAGCAATAGTTTTATCCAATAACCCTCTAGTGCCCAAATTATTTTTTGGCTTGAAAAAACTTTTGGAGGTTGGCTTCGTGATGAGAAAAACGAAACTAATGGACAAATTTCTTGAAAGCAATGGATTTTTCATTAAAGCCTTAAAATAAGCAGGACGCCTAGAGGCGGTGTTGGGCACCTGGGCGAATAAAAACAAAAACTTGTTATTCCTGGTTACTTATATTTTGGACTCCATCAGAACGAAAAATACCTAAACTGTAAGTGCTAGTGCTTTGGTTGTTTAATTATTGACTTCTAATTTATCGTAGGGGAGTCCAGGGTCTGCTGGCGATGGTTACACTTATCATGTTTTATGTTGCATAAAAGAGCGGACTGTTAGTTGCATTACAGAATTTTAAATATGTGACGCGGGAATCTCGCCAATTTACGACTATACGCACTATGATGCCACCTGGCCTTTTTTGATGATAAAGTATGGATCGCGTGAGATGCTTTTTGAATAAAACTGCAAATCAAAGGATACTTGTTAATATTTTTCAGCCTCAATGTTCCTGCATTTTAATTTCGGCGCACAATTTGTATTCAAAAGCTAAATTTTTGAAATTCTTCAGGTGAAAAAGTAAGCAAACAAAAAAAACAAATTTTGCTTGTGGTTACATATACGGCCAAGGAAAGTTGTTTTCGCGCGCTATCGAAAAATGTAGTCTTTCGTGGAATAGCTTTGAACTCGCCCTAAATAACAAAAATGCTGAAATTTAAAAACTTTACCTAGGGTAATGAGCCTATGTTCGACCTAACCATGTAAAACCGTTGTTTAGAGCGGCGTTAGCCATCTTTGTTCAACGTATTAGTTCAAATGGCGATTTTTGATATCATAATGGTTTATAAGAAGAAAGCAAAGATATTGGTTTCAATTCATACGCATTAGACCTCTCCACATTTCGAAAAAGTTTTGAAATATACACGGGTCAGCTCAAATTTTTGGTCTAGGTGTGAATTTAAGAACTTTCGCCAAAAATGGCTTAATTTGGACATGATTTAGAGGTGTCTCCAATCAAAAATCGTGTTTAAAAATCCTGTTAACAAATGTTCTACTGTGATTAGAGCTATGTTCACCTATTAAAACATGTTAAGATATGTGTAAGGAACAACCTTTGATGATATGTGGGCATGTAGGGCCTATCAAATCAGAGTGTAAGTAATCTTCCTATGGAAACATAGCAAAAAACGATTTTTGATTGGAGACACCTCTAAATCATGTCCAAATTAAGCCATTTTTGGCGAAAGTTCTTAAATTCACACCTAGAACAAAATTTTGAGCTGACCCATGTATATTTCAAAACTTTTTCAAAATGTGGAGAGGTCTAATACGCATAGCATCAATTGTATTCCGAGTAATTAATAAAATGGTGAGTCATCCTTCCTAATACGACTAAAGTAGGCTCTTCACTCTAATACGCTCGAAAACTCAATATCACTTACAACGTGTACGAAACAGAATCTAATGAAACATAAACACATTGGAAAATGGATTAAACAGTACTCGAAGTGCAGAACTAGAGACAGCACCATATGTCTAATATAAAAGGAGAAAAAATATTCCGCCAGCTAGCCCCAGACTCTCCTAAATATTATTAAATGATAAGAATATCCATATTCTAACAGCAACATTCACCCAAAGTTTTTAAAACATACTTCTTTTCAGCTAAAATTGCACATAAAGCTAGTTTCGGCACGATAATTAATCACTAAAGAGTGAAAAAAAAATTCGCTCAGGTGCCCAACACCGCCTCTAGGCGGGCAAAGTATTTTACCAAAAAACCTACTTCCTAATTATTCCACTAAACCAATTCACATCTACAGTGAAATGCTAGTAACAGGCTACTCAAAAATATTTTTTTTGTTTTTGAAATTTCCAAAAATAGTTAAAATTTGTTTAAAGAAGATTACCACTAAACACACAATAATTTTTTTCCACGTTTTCCTCGAGTTTTCAAGTTTGAGCTTCAATTGCCTTTGACAGAAAGCTACGAATATTCAAATAATGTGTGTGTATGAAAGGTGTGTGCGTTGGGAAGAAATGCTAGTGCGGATGACAACATACAATCATTTTTTAGTAGTTTTATTTAGATTTTTATAGAGACCGCCTAGAGGCGGTGTTGGGAACTGGAGGGTTAACTTAAGCTGTAGTTTCGCTGGTTCACGCTTCCTTAAAAATACGACTAGCTCAGACGAATTGTCCAAGGTATTTGCAGTGGTCCCTGCAAGTCGACGGCCTTGGGACCTGTAATAGATACCATACCGTCATCTGCAAGTTACCTTAGCGTGCAGGAATTGACAAGACATTCATCAATGTCATTCACATAAAAATTGTAGAGAAGAGGGCTTAGACATGAGCCCTGGGGAAGGCCCATGTAGCTAAATCGTGACGCCGATAAATCACCATTCGAGAAATGCATTTGTTTTTCAGACAACAGTTTTAGCAAAAAGTTATTTAAAATTGGTGAAAGACCATGCTGGTGCAACTTCTCATAAAGAATGTTGATAGAAACTGAATCGAAAACCCCCGTAATATCCAAGAATACTGATGCATTTGCTCTTTGTTAGCATATGCCATTTGAATTTCTGTTGAGAGCAACGCAAGGCAATCGTTCGTCCCTTTGCCTTTGCGGAAGCCAAATTGTGTATCTCACAGTAAACCATTTGCTTCGACCCAATTGTCGAGGCGAAACAAGATCATTTTCTCGAATAACTTCCGGATACAGTATAGCATTGCAATCGGTCGATACGAGTTGTGGTCGGAGGCTGGTTTTCCTGGTTTTTGGATGGCGATGACACGCACTTCTCTCCAATCATGTGGGACAATGTTACCCTCAAGAAACTTATTAAATAAATTCAACAAGCGTCTCTTGGCAGAGTCTGGTAGATTCTTCAACAAGTTGAATTTGATTCTGTCTGGCCCTGGAGCTTTTCTTGTTACATAATAATAGAGCAAGTGAGAACTCCACCATCGAAAACGGTGTTTCGTTCGCTGTATTGTAAGGCGACGCGGCGCGGTAGATTTTCTGTGCCGGGGCGGAATCCGGACAAACCTTCTTGGCGAAATCGAATATCCAACGGTTTGAATATTCCACGCTGTCGTTAGTACTGTTTCGGATTCGCATAGGTCGGTCCGTGACCCAACGAGTGCTAATCGATGTTTCTCTTGTTAACCCGTCGACAAACCGGCGGCAGTAACTGCGTTTCTTGGCCTTCATTAAATTTTTCATTCGCTTTTCTAATATCGTGTACAGTCGATAACTAGCGACTTATCCGTCGTTCCGGAAGGTTTTATACGCAGCAGCCTTCTCCGCGTACACATCTGAGCACTCTTTGCCCACCACGGGTTGGGAGAACGTTTTTGGGTGTTCCCGTCGGGTACTCGTTTCGTCTGAGTTTGAATCGCGATATCGAGAATTGACTTGGACAAAAACTTATACTCTTCCTCCGGGGGAAGTACCTGTGTTGAATCGATAGTTTTGGATATCTCAGCAGCGTAGCTCTTCCAATCAATGTTTTGTGGGAGGTCATAGGAAACATTGATTGGTTCCGGAGATCTTGAACGAGTGGTGATTGCATTTACAATCGGCAGGTGGTCACTACCGTGGGGATCAGATATTACCTTCCACTTGCAAACTAACCGTAGTGATGTCGAGCCTAGAGATATGTCCAGTGCACTTGCTTGCGCTGGTGGTCTAGGAATCCGTGGCATTTCCCCTATGTTCAGAATTGTCATATTGAAGATGTCACATAGGTCTTAAATTGTCGAGGATCGATAATAGTCGTATAGACATCCCCACTCTGTACCGTGAGAGTTAAAATCTCCAAGAAGCAGGCGGGGCTAGGGAAGGTGTTCAATCACGTTAGAGAGTCTTCGATATCCCATCATGGCCCTAGGAGGAATGTAAATAGAAGCAATGCAAAGATATTGCCTTTGATTGTTGTTTGACAAGCGACAACTTCAATGTCTGGCGTCGAAGGGAGATTAATTCGATTGAAGGGGTAGCACTTTTTGATCCCTAAAAGTACCCCTCCATATGAGTCTTCTCGATCCAAGCGGATAATGTTAAAATCGTGGAAGTTGATGTTTATATTAGAAGTAAGCCATGTTTCACATAGGGAAAGGCATCACAATTATTGTAATCTAGCAAGTGTTTTAATGAATCAATTTTGGGGATAATACTTCTGCAGTTCCACTGTAGAACAGTGATCAGATCCGTGATTCCGTTTAATAAGTTAGCCATCGAAGGATACGTTCGCTGCAAGGAGGGGCCATTGTTCAGTCAACTGTTTTAAAAATGTTCTTGCTGTTGGTAGAATAGCAACCAGCAAGCTTTTCAGAGGATCGGTAATGTTGAAAGCTGTGAATATCTAGTCCACAATGTCAGAGAATTTAAGGAATCCCGTTTTAGGTTGAGTTTCTGACTGGAAAATGGGAGCACTTCCAGTTGATGAATTATTTATATTTTGTACCCTTGTTTGGGACAACCTAAGACCCTTAGGAGGAAGTTTAGGTGAGTTTTGATTAGGTCTTTTCCTAGAGTTTCCAAGCAGAGCCAAAGAATGCCCCTACCAAGGGTCGTTAGAGGCGTTATCGTCAGTTGGCAAGAGAACGAATGGGTTTTCGGAGATAAGTGGAACAGCTCTTTTAAGCATTTCTGCGTAAGAGCGTCTGGAGCGATCCTTGGCGGATCGCTTCAGTTTATCCGCGCGAAGTTTGTACGTTGGGCATGTCAAAAGTTCATGCGTTCTCCCCACAGTAAACACACTTCTCAGCGGGCCTACTGCAAGTATCATCCGCATGGCGTTCTCCACATTTACCGCACCGTTGCTTATTGCTACAGTAGGTGGCCGTGTGACCTAGCTGCTTGCAATTGGAACAATTCATGACCCGCGGTACAAACAGACGCACAGGTAGACGAGCTCCGCCGACTTCAACGTAGCTCGGAAGTGCAGATCCGGCAAAGGTTACGCGAAACGAGTCTGATGGATAGTAATTCCCATCTTCGATGGACTTTGAGTACAATTGCTTGCACTCCAAAATCTTAACTGATTGAAGGTTAGGGTCCTTAAAGCGGCCAACCCCATCACTTACCACACCGTCGATCTCCACATCACGAGAAGGAATGTAGACGCGATACTCCAGCGTAAAGAGGCTATTGCTAACGATACCATTGGCCTGTTTCAAGTCACCAACGACCACGCGCAGTTTATCTGACTGAACCTTTTTAATCTCGGTTACGGCCGAGTAACGTTTTGTCAGCTCCCGTGCAACAGTTATGCTATTTAACGGTTTATTTTTGGGCCGAAAGTATACCGCCCAAGGACCAGCGGATCCATCCTGGTAAACCTTGACTCGGGGGGCTGTGAGACATTGGGGGAAAGTGGGGGTAGTGGATCGCCCATAACATCATCTGTCTCCGAATCAGATACACGTTCCTCTTCCCCATAATATTCGTCTTCGGAGGGTGATCCTTCTGTTTGTTCCATTTTGTTGCGGGAGCAACACGCTCGACCGCACTATTTAACTTAAGTCAAAAAAAAATTAAAAAAAGAAATAAAAAAATCAATAAGAAAAGAAAAAAACGAAACACTTCATCAGTTGGTTCCTGACGAGCTGGTAGGTGAATTGATCCTTCGTTTCTTTTGTCCGCCACCCGCGTGACCTGCACATAGTAGAGAGCTGGTATAGCTCGTCTAAACAAAGCCGTCTTTCAGGCAAGAAAACTGTTTAGTATCGCACTAAATGTTATTATAATGTTTATAATGTTAATACTCCAGCCCTTGCTGGGATAAACACCTTCACCGATATCGCCAAACTCAAGGTAATGTTACAACAAACAACGCGCGTATGTAAACTGCTTAATTCCATACTGATACATTGTATTTTCTGATTCGTATTTTGTATTCGTTTCAACGGTGTACCTATCGTTTCGTGACATTTCGCCACTGGTTGTGTTACATAGGTGTTTCCGTGAAGTGTTTCCATCTTCTATAATCATTTTTCCTTTGAGTTTCCTAAGTTATTCATATTGGTTATGATGACTTGTTTCAAGTCGTTATACAGTCTTTCTATGGATGCGTTTGTTGATATATTTAACTTATTCTTGTCTGCTTAGTTTTCTGCCAACACGTATTCTACCCATTTAGGTATTGGTTTTGCTTCATCTGTGAACTGTACAGGCGGTTCATGCAGCACCTGCTGATTATCTATACTTATAACATGATTATTTATAAACTCCATTCCTAGGATTCCAGTACATTCTAACTCTTCGACCACGTCAAATTTTATTCTAAATTTCTTATTTGCAATGAGGAAATCCCCTTCCGTTGTCCCGAGGCTTTCTCGTGAAATATTCATTATTCCGGCGTATCGGATTATTTCGCTTACATTGCGTTTCGACGTACCGATTGTTTCCGCGCATCTTTTGGATGCTGGCCCTGTGTCAACCAAAAATTTTGTCATTACTTCGGGTTTGTCTATTGTACTTAATGCTATTTCAAATGCGTTGTAGATATTTCTGCTAAGTCTATGGGTTAATCTAGGTGGTTGTTGTACATTTTTATATCCACCTGCGTCAGTGGTTTTCCTTTCCCTCTCTGAGTAAATAACTGAATGTTCCTTATACGGACCTTTTTCGTTGATTCTCCCAGTCTCTCGGGATTGCATATATGAGCTGTCTTCTAGTTTGTTGTTGTTGGGGGTCCTGCCATCTGTCTGCTCGATCTCCCCATTGTTTAGTTTTTTCTCTGGTTGTCACCTCTTCTATTCTCTTGCTGGTATGGTGGTCCGCTTCTTTTCCCGTCCGCTGATCTCTGCACTGTCTAGGGTTTGGGTCATTCTGCTTCCAGGAGGTTTGTTGCTCCCTCCACTGGTTCTGGCTAGGCTCGTTTTGTCTCCAGCCTATTTGTTGTGCTTCTCTCCATGGTCTTGGGTTGGGTTCATTTTATCTCCAGTCTGTCTGTTATGTTCCTCTCCAATGCATTTGGCCAGGTTTATTTGGCCTCCAGTCTGTATGTTGTGTTTCTCTCCACGGCCTTGGGTTAGGTTCATTTTGCCTTCCGTATGATCCGTTGTTTCCAGCTGAGTGCATGCTCCTCTGGTTGTTATTACTCGTTTGATAATTGTAACTACCTCCTGGGCGTCCATTCTCTCCTTGTCTATTCTGCTGGTAGTTTTTATTGTTCTTTGGCCCTGATTGCTGATAGTTATTTCTGTATCTTATTAGCTCATTTTGATTATCCTCACGTTGAGGTCTATGGTCGTCGTTCCTGTACCGTGATGGTGGATCGTTAAGTCTTCTGTCTGTCGCCCAACGTCCTTTGTTTGGGTTTTGTACTAGTTCCAGTGGCTCTAGTCTATTGCCTATTTCGGCGAAGTGTTCAAACTCTGCGTGTCTCTCTTCAAGATAGTCCAATAATTCGATCAGCGGCATTTCCCGTCGGCTTTGAGCTATTTGTTTGAGTTCTTTGTTGTATATGCCACATATACAGTGCTTTTTGTCATGGCCCTGTCTACTTCTCCTGGCCCTTCGTCATAGTATACGAGGTGGGTATTTATTTCCAGCCCCCGTTTTTTGTATTCTTGAAATGTTTCCTGGGGCTTTTATCTCAGGGTTTCTATTTTGGTAATTATGTCTTCTATGGATACATTATCCTCGAATTCTTTGACTAGGTTTGTCCTTGTTTCGTGCCATGTATCACTTTTTATTCTTGTGATTGCTGCGGCCGCTTTTCCTTTTAATTTTAGTAGTACCATATAAACTAAATCTATATGCGGTTCGTCTGCTGGTATTTGATCAGCGAAGTGATCAACGTGATATAGGAACGCGTCTAGTTCATCCCGAGAACCACTAAATTCAGAGATGCACTATATATCTTCCGTCTTAGGGAAACGGTATCCCGCCTCATGTGCATTACGTTACATTATTGTGCTATTCATTTCGCCCCCGCTGTCTGATAAGCTTCTTTGTTTGGTTATTCCTGCTTTCCATAAGCTTATTTGTCTGGGTATAGCTCCTTTTATGTTTAACTTTTTTTCGAGTATTATTGTCCTATCCAGAATTTGTATTGACTGGTCGTATCTTTTCCGTACTATATCTAATTTGCGGTTAGTTCGTTCCAAACCATAACTTCGACTCTGTTTTCGTATTTACTTAATACCGCTTCGAACTCTTCGTAGGCCTCCTTAAGCAATCGTTTTTGTGAGGATTCCTTGGAGCGTTCTGGCTCTTCTTTTGTTTTTATTCAGATTCTCGTATTCGTGTAAGATGTACTCGCTGATTTCATCTAACCTAGACATTTAGGGATCAGTATGTGCATCCGATGATTTCTCCTCCTAGTTGTTTTGACATTGAAAATGTCTTTCTGCACTATCTGGGGCAGGGTGTCATTCCAAAATCTAAAATCAAACGATGTCACGTTTTTGCGTCACTATTTTGAACGCTAATAACTTTGTTATTTATGAACGGATTTTCGTCTGGTTATCATCAAACAATTCGGGAAAAAAATCGGAATTAACTGAAATTATGTTTTATTGCTATAGAGTTTTTGTATTTCAATATTAATACACTATTAAAAAACAAGCAAAAAGGAGCAGATCTCGAAAACGTAAAAATTCCCATACATCAGTCAATCTATCCCCGGCAGCGCCGTCAATAGGGAGCAGCTTAGTGATTCAAACGAATACGAAAAGTTATAAATGAATGTGCCGTGTGCCTGTTTGAATCAGTTATTGCTCTTTTGCCAGACAAATAACATCGTGCCTATAGCGTCTCGTACGACAGATTTGAGCACCCAGCACATTACGCTTCTATGAATGACGTCATCCTCGACTATATACAGAATATCATTTCTTGAGCGACTTCATTCTCCCGTCGAACGTCGGGCTGTAAAGAACAGCAGTAGCAATCATGCATGTTGACAATGCGCTGCGATGAGTGCTGCATTTGATCACTGCTACCGCTGGAGGTGATCCGATGTAAATAGCGCACGGCTGGAAGTGTTGGCAAACCTCAATTGAAGCTGACTAATTGTTCCATTCTGCATGTTATTGTTAAATTAAAAGCCCTTTTAAGTTCTATAACAAACAATGAAGAACAAATTTGAATATTTCCAATCATTGACAGAGATAATCCAATGTAGCAGTTTATATTCGTTATTTGTTGCTTGCATACGCGCAAGTAATCTGAAATTTGCAACAATCTGTTATTTGTCTAAATTTATCCTTCCGAAACAATACAAAAATGTGCAGCTACTTAAAGTACATTTCCAGGCTGAAATTGGTGAAAACCTGTGATTTATTAAAAATAATCTTTCGGAAACATAATCCAAAATTCTGCAATGTTTCAGAAAATTAGAGGATGTGGAAACACTGCCAACTAGCGGAAGCCGTACCAAAAAGAATCCGTAAATTTTTGTTCGTTATTCTGCATGAAGGCAGTCCTTCCATCAACAATGCGAAAGTGATAAAAGCCGATGTCACGTTTCAAACTATCTGTTGAAGGGGAAGGTTGTTTGTTTCTTTCCAATTTTAATTATATATCCGATGTAAGTAGCGCGCGGCTGGAAGAGACGGCAAATCGTTGTTGCGGCTGACTGATTGTTCCATTTAGCATGTAATTTTTGTAAATTAAAAGCCCTTTTCAGTACTATAACCAACAATGAAGAACAAATTTAAAAAATTCTTGACAACGATAACCTAATTCCGCCGTTTATATTCGTTACTTAGTGCTTGCGCGTACATTGACAATCTGAAATTTACAACAATCTGTGATTTGTTTAAAATTATCCTTCCGAAACAATACAAAAATGAACAAGCAAAAAGGAGCAGATCTCGAAAACGTAAAAATTCCCATACATCAGTCAATCTATCCCCGGCAGCGCCGTCAATAGGGAGCAGCTTAGTGATTCAAACGAATACGAAAAGTTATAAATGAATGTGCCGTGTGCCTGTTTGAATCAGTTGTTGCTCTTTTGCCAGACAAATAACATCGTGCCTATAGCGTCTCGTACGACAGATTTGAGCACCCAGCACATTACGCTTCTATGAATGACGTCATCCTCGACTATATAAAGAATATCATTTCTCGAGCGACTTCATTCTCCCGTCGAACGTCGGGCTGTAAAGAACAGCAGTAGCAATCATGCATGTTGACAATGCGCTGCGATGAGTGCTGCATTTGATCACTGCTACCGCTGGAGGTGATCCGATGTAAATAGCGCACGGCTGGAAGTGTTGGCAAACCTCAATTGAAGCTGACTAATTGTTCCATTCTGCATGTTATTGTTAAATTAAAAGCCCTTTTAAGTTCTATAACAAACAATGAAGAACAAATTTGAATATTTCCAATCATTGACAGAGATAATCCAATGTAGCAGTTTATATTCGTTATTTGTTGCTTGCATACGCGCAAGTAATCTGAAATTTGCAACAATCTGTTATTTGTCTAAATTTATCCTTCCGAAACAATACAAAAATGTGCAGCTACTTAAAGTACATTTCCAGGCTGAAATTGGTGAAAACCTGTGATTTATTAAAAATAATCTTTCGGAAACATAATCCAAAATTCTGCAATGTTTCAGAAAATTAGAGGATGTGGAAACACTGCCAACTAGCGGAAGCCGTACCAAAAAGAATCCGTAAATTTTTGTTCGTTATTCTGCATGAAGGCAGTCCTTCCATCAACAATGCGAAAGTGATAAAAGCCGATGTCACGTTTCAAACTATCTGTTGAAGGGGAAGGTTGTTTGTTTCTTTCCAATTTTAATTATTTATCCGATGTAAGTAGCGCGCGGCTGGAAGAGACGGCAAATCGTTGTTGCGGCTGACTGATTGTTCCATTTAGCATGTAATTTTTGTAAATTAAAAGCCCTTTTCAGTACTATAACCAACAATGAAGAACAAATTTAAAAAATTCTTGACAACGATAACCTAATTCCGCCGTTTATATTCGTTACTTAGTGCTTGCGCGTACATTGACAATCTGAAATTTACAACAATCTGCGATTTGTTTAAAATTATCCTTCCGAAACAATACAAAAATGAACAGTTATTTAAAAGTATATTGCCATGCTGAAATTGGCGAAAATCAAACCAAATCCAAAAGTCTGCAATATTATAGAAATAGGAGGATGTGAAAAATTCGCCAATATTTTTTCATTATTCTGCATGAAGGTAGTCCTTCCATCATCAGTGCGAAAGTGATAAAAGCCGATGTCACTCTTTAACCTATCAGTATTTCATATTAAATTCTGAAGGGAAAGGTTGTTTCCAGGCCCGTAGCCAGGAGTTTATTTCGGGAGGGGCTTAAAAATTATTGCATAAAGCTTTTTTTATTTCGATTATAGAGGTTTTAACCTTATGGTTATTCGCCTTTTTTCGTGTTAGAAAATTTCTAAAATTTCTAACCCTATATGTGCGGGATTGATAAACGAACCCTGATGAGCTGCGTACAAGGCAATCGATTTACCAACTACGCTTTACCCGCCCCCTGCATAAAGCTTTTAGTTGTAATGACTTGATATTGTCACTAGAAGCTAAATGAAATTTTGAAAAGTTCTTAATGAAAACAATGCCAAATCTAAGACAATCCATGTTCTTACAACGAATTATTGATGTTTAATATGATATTTATCATTTATTTACAAGTTACAATTTACTCTCGTTGCAACAATGGATATTCTAGAGTTCTCAGTATTTATGCGCTAACCGAATATGACAATCCTTGACGGTGCTGGAAAACGCCAGGTGTTTTAAGCTGCACGTTTAAAAGGTGTAGAAGACGCTAAATCGAAATGAGTAGAAAAATATCCATAAAATGTTCGATCGAAGAGAATGTCGAAATTTGCACAAAATCTTCTGATTTAGCAAACGAATTGTAGATGGTTCAACTTCAATTTTCTTGATCTGGCGTCCTGTAACTATTACCAGTTCTAATGCATCATGCCAACATAATTTTTTGGCATATTCTATTTAAATGAAACTATTTTTGAGACTGGCCTTGGCCTAGCAGATCAGAACCCTAGGGGCAGATCACTTGTGATGCATTTTTAAAAATCGCCTAAATTAAATGCATTTCTTTCCATCAAAATAGAAATTCATAATGTATTTTGCGTTGCGTGTAAGACGTCAAAACCCTACACAAACTAGACCTACATTCAACAAAACGTCGAACAAAGTGAATCAACGTAGGACGTTTGTTAAACAAACTTTTCTGCGAGGAAGTGCAAAGTTGATGCAAAAATGGAAATTAAATGAATTTTTTGATGCAAATTTATTATACATTTCTAGAGTGATCTGCCCCTAGTCAGAACCCCAGTTAGGAAGGAGGATTTTGATCAATAGGATCAAAATATATGGGTCATTCCACGTCAGATTTACAACCAAAATATTAATTCCTTCCAATTTTTTTTCTTGCATTCATTAGCTATAAATAATTGACACGTATTTTTTTATTTTGGCTGAATATGATTTATTTTCAAGTTATTAGTTTTTAAACTTTTGAAGTTTATAACATTGATCATTTTTCAATCACTCGGAAACGATTCGATATATGGAAAAAAATATTAAATAAAAAAGTTGTGTTCTCTAACGAGCTTACTGAAAAAAATTGCAATTTATTTTTGTTATATAACTTATGAAATTTGCAATTGTTTGAAACAAATTGAATTTTTTTAAAGTTGTGCCAATTTTTTTACTTATTATTAAGTATCATGTTAAAATAATTGTGCAAAACTTTGGGAGTGCATATCAAAATACTTTGCGAGATATTACAATTATAAACTTAAAACAAAGCAATTTTACACCAAACGCCTAGTGTTAGGTCTATTGTAAATGAAATATCTCGTAAAATACTTCGAATTCCTTCTGAAATTTGTTCACAATCTTCTCGATATAATTATAAATTATTTGAAAATGCTAAAAATATTTTTTTGGTTCTACCCCGAAAAAAATTATTTGTTACTAATATTTGCATAATTCATCAATTATATAACAAAAACAAAAATTACAAAAAAAATCCGGCGAGATCATCCGAAAACGCAGCTTTTATTATTTAATGCTTAATGTCTTAATTTAATGTCCAATTTTATTAAATTTATAAAACTTTTAAAAATATTATTAAAAGTCGATAGTTGCATGCGTATGATTTATGGACTCCCAAACGGCTTAACCAATTGCCGTATAAATTTATACATAGTTGGAATTTGTTATGGAGCGTGTTTGTGTGCTATTGGTTGGGGATTATCTGCCTACAAGATGGCGCTTCGGAACAAAACGCGCGATGGGTACTAGCTAGTATTTTATAAAGTTAAAAAACTCATAACTTGAAAAAAATATCAAATTCAGCCAAAGTAAAAAAAATCGTGTCTATAATTTTCAGCTAAAAATGCAAAAAACATTGGAGGGAACTAAAATTATAGTTGTAAATCGTGGAAAGACTCGCATTCTGCAAATTTAAGACTTTTTTGGGGGTATTCAAATGTTAAAAGCAAATATTTTTTAAAAGTCCCCCAAAAACAAATTTATTTTGATTACATAACTATATTTAGAAGATTATGTAAAAATTTCAGAATGGAACTCGAAGTGTTTCTCGAGATATTTCAGTTGTAACAGACCTATCACTGGGCGTTTAGTGTAAAATTGCCTTGTTTTATGTTTACAATTGTAATATCTCGCAAAGAATTTCACTGTCAAATTTTTACACAATCTTTTTAACATGATTTTTAATACTTAATGAAAATAATAAATAAAAAATATGGTCCAACTTTAAAAAAATTCAATTTGTTTCAAGTAATTGCAAATTTCATAAGTTATATAACAAAAAATGGAGGATGGAGGAGGATCTTTGGTGATGTGATGTGATTTTTTTGTTAAGCTTATTTGAAAACGTAACTTTTTTTATTTAATATTTTTTTCATATAGCTAGTCGTTTCCGAGTTATCAGTGATTGAAAAATGTTCAATTTTATTGACTTCAAAAGTTCAAAAGCTAATAACTTGAAAAAAAAATATAATATTTAGTCAAAACAAAAAATACGTGTCAATTATTATTAGCTAAAGAATGTAAGAAAACATTTTGGAAGGAATTGAAATTTTGGTTGTAAATCTGACGTGCAATGACTTATGTATTTCAATGATTTAATCAACTAAAGGTAACTGCCCGGAATTTAATCAATTCAAGAAAATTATCCACAAATCGAATGAAAATCACTTAACACTGATTACTACTATCATCTAATTTACGTAAAATTTTACTAAATGCTTCATTGCTGACACCAACAACATAACTAGAAACTATAAATGTGAACAAGCTCAATAATTTCAGCATCTCTTAATTTCGACACATGAAAGGGAATACATCGCACTTACTTCCCCTCGATTTCAATTTATTGATCCCTTTTTGCTTTTTTTCTCCATGATGTCTTATCATCTTATTCCATAAAGACCAAAAATAAAACGAAAGACTGTCATATACTGAAAACATGAAATCGATACAATAATCCCACCTTATTGACTTATAGACTCAACTAGTTACAACGTTTTAGTCGCTCTCCGTGATAACCTATTGATGTCTGATCAATCTATCGACACGTCGTTTTCAAACTTACATAGGCATTAATTAGAAACCATCGAAAGCGACTGAAATGCTGCTGGTGGTTGCAACATTATGTGGTTTAGCATCAATTGATCAATTGACATCCGAAGGAAAGTAAGTGTAAAATCACGTCAGGTAGTCCTACCGCTACTGTGTACGTTTCTGTATATCAACAAAATTAGTAATATACGATTCGTGGGTTGATGAACACCTCCGGAAAACCGCCGGTTTACCACTTTTTGGCTTGTTTACTTTTTCACGTTTTTCTTGCTTATTGTTCGATTTTCCAGACTAACAGTGTTTTAATACGGACAGCATTCCCCACATAAAATGAAATTGAGTGTCAATAGAAATACTATTGCATTAAAATGATACGAAAATAAAAAAAAAATCATCTCGGCTACAACTATGTCATCAGCTAATTGAATTATTTTTGTTTAGCGCGCTTGAGTGAGATGCCTGACGTTTATATTAAGCGTAGAGTGCTCTAATCTATTACAGAAATCCAATTTCCGTATGATTTAACTAACTTTCTTTATTCAAGCCAATATCTAGCATAAAATGAGTTTTGTTAGATGCAATCACTAGCGATAAATGTTAATTTTGGGACAGTTTTTGTACTCAGTTTTCTATGAAACTTCTAAATTTTTATTATATAATTCGTTTATTTAAGTCGGCTCAATGCATTAGCTAAATGAAGCCTTGAGTTTTTAATATATTCCACGATGTAAACAATGAAAATGATAAAACGTTAATGGTTGTCCAACAGATCTCGTGCGATTGACCTGTTTACTGGCTGAGAAATATTTTTCATAACCAAACGCGTCTTGGTGGTCGTTCATTTCTATCTCGTACACTTCCGTATTATTATCGTGGTAACTGCCATGTCCATGTTCGCAAATATCTGATTTCATCTTTGTTTTGTCCCCTTACGGGCCACCAGTGTCGACTTCCTCAATGATGATGCTGACTGTTAATTTTGATATACTAGGCGCAGTTTTTGCCGTCAATATTATATGAACAGCAGCCAGAAATTTGGCAATTGTTTGTTTTTCAGGTAATAGTATTGGAGACTATGGATGTGCAAAGATGTAACGTGTATAATGATACTATCGCATTGCGTTTTGTACGTGCAGGGTCAACTAGGACGAAATCCTAGCTGACCCTGCCCGTCTTATTCCTAGATGTGTCCTTTATAATAAATTCCATTTTTTTCCAAATGTGACAGGAATCTTTTAATGGCCACGGTTCAAGTAAGCTAAGTATGTTTATTGGGGCTTTAACCTCCTGGTCGTTCGCCCGCGGTTCAAGTAAGTGGTATCAGATCTTGTAGCCGAACATTGATTTTCTCATCATCCATATAGATGAGAATCAACCACGTGTTACATGTTGTAATGCACACTGACTGGTTTCGCCTGGGCTAATTTGTTAAATAACATAAGTACTGAATGCCTGACAAGGTAGAACACGTTAAAGTCGAAGTTCGTAAGCATAAGCTCTATTTTCACCTTCAGCAAATAGTTCCCAGCATGAATATTCGGTCTTATGCAAAAATTCCGGAAGTAAACAGCCTCCAGGTTTGGCTGGAGCACCACTTCTTGCTTCTGCGATTCAATCATCCGACGGATCATCCCAGCAAGAATAAAAGTAACAGTTTCTTTTGTTCTTCCGACGAGTCACACAATATGAAAGGAAGTGTGTTATCAGACTCGGCATACTGAGTAGATATCGTGACCGATGTCTTCGGTGGTTCGAAATAGCAATCTTCCTGACCATTCTCCCATTAATTTGTTGAAACCAAACAAGATACAATTTTTTACGAGTTACCGAAAAACATGTTGCTTCTTAAATTTATTTTTGAAAAACATCGGGGGGGGCTTTAGCCCCTTAGCCCCCCCTCTGGCTACGTGCCTGGTTGTTTCTTTTTATTTCGAAATATTTATCTGATGTAAGTAGCGTGAGAAGGCAGACCTTGCTTTGCAGCTGACTAATTGTTCCATTCTGCATGTTATTTTTGTTAAACTAAAGCCCTTAGTTAGTTTAGTACTTTTCGTTTCATAGCACGCGTGTTTGTGGATTCCACAAATAGTCCTTTTCAGGATTCCACCAATGGACTCCAAATATAGAACATTTCAGAGTTAATGTTAATTGAATCACCGAATATATAATGATACATATGTTAAACTTTCTTCGTTTACGAATAGTTTGAGTTATTTTTCTATCGTGCTTGCAAACATTTAATTTGATAGCAGGTATTTAAAGATAGATGTAAGATTTTGTTTGTGAGCATCATTAATTTATGTTCCCATTTCGTGGATTTGAATAAAACTTTTTTAAAACTTGAATTTGTCACACTACAGGGGATCGATTTTAATTTAAAAATTCAACAATTATCTCTAGTGAAGAATAGCATGCCTGTGTGTAGTTCTGAAACAGTCGATGGCATTAAGGGGTATTAATTTGGCCACGGATAATATTGCTTACTCATAAAAGTGGCTGCATTTTTAATGTCATCGTGGTCGTGTCTTGTACACAACCCTTAATTTTTTTCATTGCTTCGTGGTGCGTCATTACACCGTTTTAATATTCAATATGATTTAATTTCAAGTTATTAGTTTTTAAACTTTTGAAGTTTATAACATTGATCATTTTTCAATCACTCGGAAACGATTCGATATATGGAAAAAAATATTAAATAAAAAAGTTGTGTTCTCTAACGAGCTTACTGAAAAAAATTGCAATTTCTTTTTGTTATATAACTTATGAAATTTGCAATTGTTTGAAACAAATTGAATTTTTTTAAAGTTGTGCCAATTTTTTTACTTATTATTAAGTATCATGTTAAAATAATTGTGCAAAACTTTGGGAGTGCATATCAAAATACTTTGCGAGATATTACAATTATAAACTTAAAACAAAGCAATTTTACACCAAACGCCTAGTGTTAGGTCTATTGTAAATGAAATATCTCGTAAAATACTTCGAATTCCTTCTGAAATTTGTTCACAATCTTCTCGATATAATTATAAATTATTTGAAAATGCTAAAAATATTTTTTTGGTTCTACCCCGAAAAAAATTATTTGTTACTAATATTTGCATAATTCATCAATTATATAACAAAAACAAAAATTACAAAAAAAATCCGGCGAGATCATCCGAAAACGCAGCTTTTATTATTTAATGCTTAATGTCTTAATTTAATGTCCAATTTTATTAAATTTATAAAACTTTTAAAAATATTATTAAAAGTCGATAGTTGCATGCGTATGATTTATGGACTCCCAAACGGCTTAACCAATTGCCGTATAAATTTATACATAGTTGGAATTTGTTATGGAGCGTGTTTGTGTGCTATTGGTTGGGGATTATCTGCCTACAAGATGGCGCTTCGGAACAAAACGCGCGATGGGTACTAGCTAGTATTTTATAAAGTTAAAAAACTCATAACTTGAAAAAAATATCAAATTCAGCCAAAGTAAAAAAATCGTGTCTATAATTTTCAGCTAAAAATGCAAAAAACATTGGAGGGAACTAAAATTATAGTTGTAAATCGTGGAAAGACTCGCATTCTGCAAATTTAAGACTTTTTTGGGGGTATTCAAATGTTAAAAGCAAATATTTTTTAAAAGTCCCCCAAAAACAAATTTATTTTGATTACATAACTATATTAAGAAGATTATGTAAAAATTTCAGAATGGAACTCGAAGTGTTTCTCGAGATATTTCAGTTGTAACAGACCTATTACTGGGCGTTTAGTGTAAAATTGCCTTGTTTTATGTTTACAATTGTAATATCTCGCAAAGAATTTCACTGTCAAATTTTTACACAATCTTTTTAACATGATTTTTAATACTTAATGAAAATAATAAATAAAAAATATGGTCCAACTTTAAAAAAATTCAATTTGTTTCAAGTAATTGCAAATTTCATAAGTTATATAACAAAAAATGGAGGATGGAGGAGGATCTTTGGTGATGTGATGTGATTTTTTTTGTTAAGCTTATTTGAAAACGTAACTTTTTTTATTTAATATTTTTTTCATATAGCTAGTCGTTTCCGAGTTATCAGTGATTGAAAAATGTTCAATTTTATTGACTTCAAAAGTTCAAAAGCTAATAACTTGAAAAAAAATATAATATTTAGTCAAAACAAAAAATACGTGTCAATTATTATTAGCTAAAGAATGTAAGAAAACATTTTGGAAGGAATTGAAATTTTGGTTGTAAATCTGACGTGCAATGACTTATGTATTTCAATGATTTAATCAACTAAAGGTAACTGCCCGGAATTTAATCAATTCAAGAAAATTATCCACAAATCGAATGAAAATCACTTAACACTGATTACTACTATCATCTAATTTACGTAAAATTTTACTAAATGCTTCATTGCTGACACCAACAACATAACTAGAAACTATAAATGTGAACAAGCTCAATAATTTCAGCATCTCTTAATTTCGACACATGAAAGGGAATACATCGCACTTACTTCCCCTCGATTTCAATTTATTGATCCCTTTTTGCTTTTTTTCTCCATGATGTCTTATCATCTTATTCCATAAAGACCAAAAATAAAACGAAAGACTGTCATATACTGAAAACATGAAATCGATACAATAATCCCACCTTATTGACTTATAGACTCAACTAGTTACAACGTTTTAGTCGCTCTCCGTGATAACCTATTGATGTCTGATCAATCTATCGACACGTCGTTTTCAAACTTACATAGGCATTAATTAGAAACCATCGAAAGCGACTGAAATGCTGCTGGTGGTTGCAACATTATGTGGTTTAGCATCAATTGATCAATTGACATCCGAAGGAAAGTAAGTGTAAAATCACGTCAGGTAGTCCTACCGCTACTGTGTACGTTTCTGTATATCAACAAAATTAGTAATATACGATTCGTGGGTTGATGAACACCTCCGGAAAACCGCCGGTTTACCACTTTTTGGCTTGTTTACTTTTTCACGTTTTTCTTGCTTATTGTTCGATTTTCCAGACTAACAGTGTTTTAATACGGACCGCATTCCCCACATAAAATGAAATTGAGTGTCAGTAGAAATACTATTGCATTAAAATGATACGAAAATAAAAAAAAAAATCATCTCGGCTACAACTATGTCATCAGCTAATTGAATTATTTTTGTTTAGCGCGCTTGAGTGAGATGCTTGACGTTTATATTAAGCGTAGAGTGCTCTAATCTATTACAGAAATCCAATTTCCGTATGATTTAACTTTCTTTATTCAAGCCAATATCTAGCATAAAATGAGTTTTGTTAGATGCAATCACTAGCGATAAATGTTAATTTTGGGACAGTTTTTGTACTCAGTTTTCTATGAAACTTCTAAATTTTTATTATATAATTCGTTTATTTAAGTCGGCTCAATGCATTAGCTAAATGAAGCCTTGAGTTTTTAATATATTCCACGATGTAAACAATGAAAATGATAAAACGTTAATGGTTGTCCAACAGATCTCGTGCGATTGACCTGTTTACTGGCTGAGAAATATTTTTCATAACCAAACGCGTCTTGGTGGTCGTTCATTTCTATCTCGTACACTTCCGTATTATTATCGTGGTAACTGCCATGTCCATGTTCGCAAATATCTGATTTCATCTTTGTTTTGTCCCCTTACGGGCCACCAGTGTCGACTTCCTCAATGATGATGCTGACTGTTAATTTTGATATACTAGGCGCAGTTTTTGCCGTCAATATTATATGAACAGCAGCCAGAAATTTGGCAATTGTTTGTTTTTCAGGTAATAGTATTGGAGACTATGGATGTGCAAAGATGTAACGTGTATAATGATACTATCGCATTGCGTTTTGTACGTGCAGGGTCAACTAGGACGAAATCCTAGCTGACCCTGCCCGTCTTATTCCTAGATGTGTCCTTTATAATAAATTCCATTTTTTTCCAAATGTGACAGGAATCTTTTAATGGCCACGGTTCAAGTAAGCTAAGTTTGTTTATTGGGGCTTTAACCTCCTGGTCGTTCGCCCGCGGTTCAAGTAAGTGGTATCAGATCTTGTAGCCGAACATTGATTTTCTCATCATCCATATAGATGAGAATCAACCACGTGTTACATGTTGTAATGCACACTGACTGGTTTCGCCTGGGCTAGTTTGTTAAATAACATAAGTACTGAATGCCTGACAAGGTAGAACACGTTAAAGTCGAAGTTCGTAAGCATAAGCTCTATTTTCACCTTCAGCAAATAGTTCCCAGCATGAATATTCGGTCTTATGCAAAAATTCCGGAAGTAAACAGCCTCCAGGTTTGGCTGGAGCACCACTTCTTGCTTCTGCGATTCAATCATCCGACGGATCATCCCAGCAAGAATAAAAGTAACAGTTTCTTTTGTTCTTCCGACGAGTCACACAATATGAAAGGAAGTGTGTTATCAGACTCGGCATACTGAGTAGATATCGTGACCGATGTCTTCGGTGGTTCGAAATAGCAATCTTCCTGACCATTCTCCCATTAATTTGTTGAAACCAAACAAGATACAATTTTTTACGAGTTACCGAAAAACATGTTGCTTCTTAAATTTATTTTTGAAAAATTTCGGGAGGGGGGGGGGGCTTTAGCCCCTTAGCCCCCCCTCTGGCTACGTGCCTGGTTGTTTCTTTTTATTTCGAAATATTTATCTGATGTAAGTAGCGTGAGAAGGCAGACCTTGCTTTGCAGCTGACTAATTGTTCCATTCTGCATGTTATTTTTGTTAAACTAAAGCCCTTAGTTAGTTTAGTACTTTTCGTTTCATAGCACGCGTGTTTGTGGATTCCACAAATAGTCCTTTTCAGGATTCCACCAATGGACTCCAAATATAGAACATTTCAGAGTTAATGTTAATTGAATCACCGAATATATAATGATACATATGTTAAACTTTCTTCGTTTACGAATAGTTTGAGTTATTTTTCTATCGTGCTTGCAAACATTTAATTTGATAGCAGGTATTTAAAGATAGATGTAAGATTTTGTTTGTGAGCATCATTAATTTATGTTCCCATTTCGTGGATTTGAATAAAACTTTTTTAAAACTTGAATTTGTCACACTACAGGGGATCGATTTTAATTTAAAAATTCAACAATTATCTCTAGTGAAGAATAGCATGCCTGTGTGTAGTTCTGAAACAGTCGATGGCATTAAGGGGTATTAATTTGGCCACGGATAATATTGCTTACTCATAAAAGTGGCTGCATTTTTAATGTCATCGTGGTCGTGTCTTGTACACAACCCTTAATTTTTTTCATTGCTTCGTGGTGCGTCATTACACCGTTTTAATATTCAATATGATTTATTTTCAAGTTATTAGTTTTTAAACTTTTGAAGTTTATAACATTGATCATTTTTCAATCACTCGGAAACGATTCGATATATGGAAAAAAATATTAAATAAAAAAGTTGTGTTCTCTAACGAGCTTACTGAAAAAAATTGCAATTTCTTTTTGTTATATAACTTATGAAATTTGCAATTGTTTGAAACAAATTGAATTTTTTTAAAGTTGTGCCAATTTTTTTACTTATTATTAAGTATCATGTTAAAATAATTGTGCAAAACTTTGGGAGTGCATATCAAAATACTTTGCGAGATATTACAATTATAAACTTAAAACAAAGCAATTTTACACCAAACGCCTAGTGTTAGGTCTATTGTAAATGAAATATCTCGTAAAATACTTCGAATTCCTTCTGAAATTTGTTCACAATCTTCTCGATATAATTATAAATTATTTGAAAATGCTAAAAATATTTTTTTGGTTCTACCCTGAAAAAAATTATTTGTTACTAATATTTGCATAATTCATCAATTATATAACAAAAACAAAAATTACAAAAAAAATCCGGCGAGAGCATCCGAAAACGCAGCTTTTATTATTTAATGCTTAATGTCTTAATTTAATGTCCAATTTTATTAAATTTATAAAACTTTTAAAAATATTATTAAAAGTCGATAGTTGCATGCGTATGATTTATGGACTCCCAAACGGCTTAACCAATTGCCGTATAAATTTATACATAGTTGGAATTTGTTATGGAGCGTGTTTGTGTGCTATTGGTTGGGGATTATCTGCCTACAAGATGGCGCTTCGGAACAAAACGCGCGATGGGTACTAGCTAGTATTTTATAAAGTTAAAAAACTCATAACTTGAAAAAAATATCAAATTCAGCCAAAGTAAAAAAATCGTGTCTATAATTTTCAGCTAAAAATGCAAAAAACATTGGAGGGAACTAAAATTATAGTTGTAAATCGTGGAAAGACTCGCATTCTGCAAATTTAAGACTTTTTTGGGGGTATTCAAATGTTAAAAGCAAATATTTTTTAAAAGTCCCCCAAAAACAAATTTATTTTGATTACATAACTATATTAAGAAGATTATGTAAAAATTTCAGAATGGAACTCGAAGTGTTTCTCGAGATATTTCAGTTGTAACAGACCTATCACTGGGCGTTTAGTGTAAAATTGCCTTGTTTTATGTTTACAATTGTAATATCTCGCAAAGAATTTCACTGTCAAATTTTTACACAATCTTTTTAACATGATTTTTAATACTTAATGAAAATAATAAATAAAAAATATGGTCCAACTTTAAAAAAATTCAATTTGTTTCAAGTAATTGCAAATTTCATAAGTTATATAACAAAAAATGGAGGATGGAGGAGGATCTTTGGTGATGTGATGTGATTTTTTTTGTTAAGCTTATTTGAAAACGTAACTTTTTTTATTTAATATTTTTTTCATATAGCTAGTCGTTTCCGAGTTATCAGTGATTGAAAAATGTTCAATTTTATTGACTTCAAAAGTTCAAAAGCTAATAACTTGAAAAAAAATATAATATTTAGTCAAAACAAAAAATACGTGTCAATTATTATTAGCTAAAGAATGTAAGAAAACATTTTGGAAGGAATTGAAATTTTGGTTGTAAATCTGACGTGCAATGACTTATGTATTTCAATGATTTAATCAACTAAAGGTAACTGCCGTAAAATTTTACTAAATGCTTCATTGCTGACACCAACAACATAACTAGAAACTATAAATGTGAACAAGCTCAATAATTTCAGCATCTCTTAATTTCGACACATGAAAGGGAATACATCGCACTTACTTCCCCTCGATTTCAATTTATTGATCCCTTTTTGCTTTTTTTCTCCATGATGTCTTATCATCTTATTCCATAAAGACCAAAAATAAAACGAAAGACTGTCATATACTGAAAACATGAAATCGATACAATAATCCCACCTTATTGACTTATAGACTCAACTAGTTACAACGTTTTAGTCGCTCTCCGTGATAACCTATTGATGTCTGATCAATCTATCGACACGTCGTTTTCAAACTTACATAGGCATTAATTAGAAACCATCGAAAGCGACTGAAATGCTGCTGGTGGTTGCAACATTATGTGGTTTAGCATCAATTGATCAATTGACATCCGAAGGAAAGTAAGTGTAAAATCACGTCAGGTAGTCCTACCGCTACTGTGTACGTTTCTGTATATCAACAAAATTAGTAATATACGATTCGTGGGTTGATGAACACCTCCGGAAAACCGCCGGTTTACCACTTTTTGGCTTGTTTACTTTTTCACGTTTTTCTTGCTTATTGTTCGATTTTCCAGACTAACAGTGTTTTAATACGGACCGCATTCCCCACATAAAATGAAATTGAGTGTCAATAGAAATACTATTGCATTAAAATGATACGAAAATAAAAAAAAAATCATCTCGGCTACAACTATGTCATCAGCTAATTGAATTATTTTTGTTTAGCGCGCTTGAGTGAGATGCCTGACGTTTATATTAAGCGTAGAGTGCTCTAATCTATTACAGAAATCCAATTTCCGTATGATTTAACTAACTTTCTTTATTCAAGCCAATATCTAGCATAAAATGAGTTTTGTTAGATGCAATCACTAGCGATAAATGTTAATTTTGGGACAGTTTTTGTACTCAGTTTTCTATGAAACTTCTAAATTTTTATTATATAATTCGTTTATTTAAGTCGGCTCAATGCATTAGCTAAATGAAGCCTTGAGTTTTTAATATATTCCACGATGTAAACAATGAAAATGATAAAACGTTAATGGTTGTCCAACAGATCTCGTGCGATTGACCTGTTTACTGGCTGAGAAATATTTTTCATAACCAAACGCGTATTGGTGGTCGTTCATTTCTATCTCGTACACTTCCGTATTATTATCGTGGTAACTGCCATGTCCATGTTCGCAAATATCTGATTTCATCTTTGTTTTGTCCCCTTACGGGCCACCAGTGTCGACTTCCTCAATGATGATGCTGACTGTTAATTTTGATATACTAGGCGCAGTTTTTGCCGTCAATATTATATGAACAGCAGCCAGAAATTTGGCAATTGTTTGTTTTTCAGGTAATAGTATTGGAGACTATGGATGTGCAAAGATGTAACGTGTATAATGATACTATCGCATTGCGTTTTGTACGTGCAGGGTCAACTAGGACGAAATCCTAGCTGACCCTGCCCGTCTTATTCCTAGATGTGTCCTTTATAATAAATTCCATTTTTTTCCAAATGTGACAGGAATCTTTTAATGGCCACGGTTCAAGTAAGCTAAGTTTGTTTATTGGGGCTTTAACCTCCTGGTCGTTCGCCCGCGGTTCAAGTAAGTGGTATCAGATCTTGTAGCCGAACATTGATTTTCTCATCATCCATATAGATGAGAATCAACCACGTGTTACATGTTGTAATGCACACTGACTGGTTTCGCCTGGGCTAATTTGTTAAATAACATAAGTACTGAATGCCTGACAAGGTAGAACACGTTAAAGTCGAAGTTCGTAAGCATAAGCTCTATTTTCACCTTCAGCAAATAGTTCCCAGCATGAATATTCGGTCTTATGCAAAAATTCCGGAAGTAAACAGCCTCCAGGTTTGGCTGGAGCACCACTTCTTGCTTCTGCGATTCAATCATCCGACGGATCATCCCAGCAAGAATAAAAGTAACAGTTTCTTTTGTTCTTCCGACGAGTCACACAATATGAAAGGAAGTGTGTTATCAGACTCGGCATACTGAGTAGATATCGTGACCGATGTCTTCGGTGGTTCGAAATAGCTATCTTCCTGACCATTCTCCCATTAATTTGTTGAAACCAAACAAGATACAATTTTTTACGAGTTACCGAAAAACATGTTGCTTCTTAAATTTATTTTTGAAAAATTTCGGGGGGGGGGGGGCTTTAGCCCCTTAGCCCCCCCTCTGGCTACGTGCCTGGTTGTTTCTTTTTATTTCGAAATATTTATCTGATGTAAGTAGCGTGAGAAGGCAGACCTTGCTTTGCAGCTGACTAATTGTTCCATTCTGCATGTTATTTTTGTTAAACTAAAGCCCTTAGTTAGTTTAGTACTTTTCGTTTCATAGCACGCGTGTTTGTGGATTCCACAAATAGTCCTTTTCAGGATTCCACCAATGGACTCCAAATATAGAACATTTCAGAGTTAATGTTAATTGAATCACCGAATATATAATGATACATATGTTAAACTTTCTTCGTTTACGAATAGTTTGAGTTATTTTTCTATCGTGCTTGCAAACATTTAATTTGATAGCAGGTATTTAAAGATAGATGTAAGATTTTGTTTGTGAGCATCATTAATTTATGTTCCCATTTCGTGGATTTGAATAAAACTTTTTTAAAACTTGAATTTGTCACACTACAGGGGATCGATTTTAATTTAAAAATTCAACAATTATCTCTAGTGAAGAATAGCATGCCTGTGTGTAGTTCTGAAACAGTCGATGGCATTAAGGGGTATTAATTTGGCCACGGATAATATTGCTTACTCATAAAAGTGGCTGCATTTTTAATGTCATCGTGGTCGTGTCTTGTACACAACCCTTAATTTTTTTCATTGCTTCGTGGTGCGTCATTACACCGTTTTAATATTCAATATGATTTATTTTCAAGTTATTAGTTTTTAAACTTTTGAAGTTTATAACATTGATCATTTTTCAATCACTCGGAAACGATTCGATATATGGAAAAAAATATTAAATAAAAAAGTTGTGTTCTCTAACGAGCTTACTGAAAAAAATTGCAATTTCTTTTTGTTATATAACTTATGAAATTTGCAATTGTTTGAAATAAATTGAATTTTTTTAAAGTTGTGCCAATTTTTTTACTTATTATTAAGTATCATGTTAAAATAATTGTGCAAAACTTTGGGAGTGCATATCAAAATACTTTGCGAGATATTACAATTATAAACTTAAAACAAAGCAATTTTACACCAAACGCCTAGTGTTAGGTCTATTGTAAATGAAATATCTCGTAAAATACTTCGAATTCCTTCTGAAATTTGTTCACAATCTTCTCGATATAATTATAAATTATTTGAAAATGCTAAAAATATTTTTTTGGTTCTACCCTGAAAAAAATTATTTGTTACTAATATTTGCATAATTCATCAATTATATAACAAAAACAAAAATTACAAAAAAAATCCGGCGAGATCATCCGAAAACGCAGCTTTTATTATTTAATGCTTAATGTCTTAATTTAATGTCCAATTTTATTAAATTTATAAAACTTTTAAAAATATTATTAAAAGTCGATAGTTGCATGCGTATGATTTATGGACTCCCAAACGGCTTAACCAATTGCCGTATAAATTTATACATAGTTGGAATTTGTTATGGAGCGTGTTTGTGTGCTATTGGTTGGGGATTATCTGCCTACAAGATGGCGCTTCGGAACAAAACGCGCGATGGGTACTAGCTAGTATTTTATAAAGATAAAAAACTCATAACTTGAAAAAAATATCAAATTCAGCCAAAGTAAAAAAATCGTGTCTATAATTTTCAGCTAAAAATGCAAAAAACATTGGAGGGAACTAAAATTATAGTTGTAAATCGTGGAAAGACTCGCATTCTGCAAATTTAAGACTTTTTTGGGGGTATTCAAATGTTAAAAGCAAATATTTTTTAAAAGTCCCCCAAAAACAAATTTATTTTGATTACATAACTATATTAAGAAGATTATGTAAAAATTTCAGAATGGAACTCGAAGTGTTTCTCGAGATATTTCAGTTGTAACAGACCTATCACTGGGCGTTTAGTGTAAAATTGCCTTGTTTTATGTTTACAATTGTAATATCTCGCAAAGAATTTCACTGTCAAATTTTTACACAATCTTTTTAACATGATTTTTAATACTTAATGAAAATAATAAATAAAAAATATGGTCCAACTTTAAAAAAATTCAATTTGTTTCAAGTAATTGCAAATTTCATAAGTTATATAACAAAAAATGGAGGATGGAGGAGGATCTTTGGTGATGTGATGTGATTTTTTTTGTTAAGCTTATTTGAAAACGTAACTTTTTTTATTTAATATTTTTTTCATATAGCTAGTCGTTTCCGAGTTATCAGTGATTGAAAAATGTTCAATTTTATTGACTTCAAAAGTTCAAAAGCTAATAACTTGAAAAAAAATATAATATTTAGTCAAAACAAAAAATACGTGTCAATTATTATTAGCTAAAGAATGTAAGAAAACATTTTGGAAGGAATTGAAATTTTGGTTGTAAATCTGACGTGCAATGACTTATGTATTTCAATGATTTAATCAACTAAAGGTAACTGCCCGGAATTTAATCAATTCAAGAAAATTATCCACAAATCGAATGAAAATCACTTAACACTGATTACTACTATCATCTAATTTACGTAAAATTTTACTAAATGCTTCATTGCTGACACCAACAACATAACTAGAAACTATAAATGTGAACAAGCTCAATAATTTCAGCATCTCTTAATTTCGACACATGAAAGGGAATACATCGCACTTACTTCCCCTCGATTTCAATTTATTGATCCCTTTTTGCTTTTTTTCTCCATGATGTCTTATCATCTTATTCCATAAAGACCAAAAATAAAACGAAAGACTGTCATATACTGAAAACATGAAATCGATACAATAATCCCACCTTATTGACTTATAGACTCAACTAGTTACAACGTTTTAGTCGCTCTCCGTGATAACCTATTGATGTCTGATCAATCTATCGACACGTCGTTTTCAAACTTACATAGGCATTAATTAGAAACCATCGAAAGCGACTGAAATGCTGCTGGTGGTTGCAACATTATGTGGTTTAGCATCAATTGATCAATTGACATCCGAAGGAAAGTAAGTGTAAAATCACGTCAGGTAGTCCTACCGCTACTGTGTACGTTTCTGTATATCAACAAAATTAGTAATATACGATTCGTGGGTTGATGAACACCTCCGGAAAACCGCCGGTTTACCACTTTTTGGCTTGTTTACTTTTTCACGTTTTTCTTGCTTATTGTTCGATTTTCCAGACTAACAGTGTTTTAATACGGACCGCATTCCCCACATAAAATGAAATTGAGTGTCAGTAGAAATACTATTGCATTAAAATGATACGAAAATAAAAAAAAAAATCATCTCGGCTACAACTATGTCATCAGCTAATTGAATTATTTTTGTTTAGCGCGCTTGAGTGAGATGCTTGACGCTATATTAAGCGTAGAGTGCTCTAATCTATTACAGAAATCCAATTTCCGTATGATTTAACTTTCTTTATTCAAGCCAATATCTAGCATAAAATGAGTTTTGTTAGATGCAATCACTAGCGATAAATGTTAATTTTGGGACAGTTTTTGTACTCAGTTTTCTATGAAACTTCTAAATTTTTATTATATAATTCGTTTATTTAAGTCGGCTCAATGCATTAGCTAAATGAAGCCTTGAGTTTTTAATATATTCCACGATGTAAACAATGAAAATGATAAAACGTTAATGGTTGTCCAACAGATCTCGTGCGATTGACCTGTTTACTGGCTGAGAAATATTTTTCATAACCAAACGCGTCTTGGTGGTCGTTCATTTCTATCTCGTACACTTCCGTATTATTATCGTGGTAACTGCCATGTCCATGTTCGCAAATATCTGATTTCATCTTTGTTTTGTCCCCTTACGGGCCACCAGTGTCGACTTCCTCAATGATGATGCTGCCTGTTAATTTTGATATACTAGGCGCAGTTTTTGCCGTCAATATTATATGAACAGCAGCCAGAAATTTGGCAATTGTTTGTTTTTCAGGTAATAGTATTGGAGACTATGGATGTGCAAAGATGTAACGTGTATAATGATACTATCGCATTGCGTTTTGTACGTGCAGGGTCAGCTAGGACGAAATCCTAGCTGACCCTGCCCGTCTTATTCCTAGATGTGTCCTTTATAATAAATTCCATTTTTTTCCAAATGTGACAGGAATCTTTTAATGGCCACGGTTCAAGTAAGCTAAGTTTGTTTATTGGGGCTTTAACCTCCTGGTCGTTCGCCCGCGGTTCAAGTAAGTGGTATCAGATCTTGTAGCCGAACATTGATTTTCTCATCATCCATATAGATGAGAATCAACCACGTGTTACATGTTGTAATGCACACTGACTGGTTTCGCATGGGCTAATTTGTTAAATAACATAAGTACTGAATGCCTGACAAGGTAGAACACGTTAAAGTCGAAGTTCGTAAGCATAAGCTCTATTTTCACCTTCAGCAAATAGTTCCCAGCATGAATATTCGGTATTATGCAAAAATTCCGGAAGTAAATAGCCTCCAGGTTTGGCTGGAGCACCACTTCTTGCTTCTGCGATTCAATCATCCGACGGATCATCCCAGCAAGAATAAAAGTAACAGTTTCTTTTGTTCTTCCGACGAGTCACACAATATGAAAGGAAGTGTGTTATCAGACTCGGCATACTGAGTAGATATCGTGACCGATGTCTTCGGTGGTTCGAAATAGCAATCTTCCTGACCATTTTCCCATTAATTTGTTGAAACCAAACAAGATACAATTTTTTACGAGTTACCGAAAAACATGTTGCTTCTTAAATTTATTTATGAAAAATTTCGGGGGGGGGGGGCTTTAGCCCCTTAGCCCCCCCTCTGGCTACGTGCCTGGTTGTTTCTTTTTATTTCGAAATATTTATCTGATGTAAGTAGCGTGAGAAGGCAGACCTTGCTTTGCAGCTGACTAATTGTTCCATTCTGCATGTTATTTTTGTTAAACTAAAGCCCTTAGTTAGTTTAGTACTTTTCGTTTCATAGCACGCGTGTTTGTGGATTCCACAAATAGTCCTTTTCAGGATTCCACCAATGGACTCCAAATATAGAACATTTCAGAGTTAATGTTAATTGAATCACCGAATATATAATGATACATATGTTAAACTTTCTTCGTTTACGAATAGTTTGAGTTATTTTTCTATCGTGCTTGCAAACATTTAATTTGATAGCAGGTATTTAAAGATAGATGTAAGATTTTGTTTGTGAGCATCATTAATTTATGTTCCCATTTCGGGATTTGAATAAAACTTTTTTAAAACTTGAATTTGTCACACTACAGGGGATCGATTTTAATTTAAAAATTCAACAATTATCTCTAGTGAAGAATAGCATGCCTGTGTGTAGTTCTGAAACAGTCGATGGCATTAAGGGGTATTAATTTGGCCACGGATAATATTGCTTACTCATAAAAGTGGCTGCATTTTTAATGTCATCGTGGTCGTGTCTTGTACACAACCCTTAATTTTTTTCATTGCTTCGTGGTGCTTCATTACACCGTTTTAATATTCAATATGAGATTTGCGCATATTGTTGTAAGAAAGGTTCTTACGTAGGATTTTAGTTGGTTTGCCTTCGTTATGATGGGAGTATCTGGGGTATGAATGAGTATTAGTTCTTCGTGCAGTTTTACATGGACTATTTTACCCTGCTCTTTGATTGTTTCAATAATTTTTTCCCTCCGTAGTAGTTCAACGACCTCTTTGGTACGCTAGTATCAATAAGTCCGTTTCGATGTGATTTGTGTGTTTACTAACGCTTTCAACATTCTCCCGGTCCTCATTATTTGTTCATTTTTTTTGGAAAGGATCGACCCTTCTCATCACTGTATTAATAGTTTAAATTGATTTGTTTTTATTTACCCAACCGTTCTCTTTTTCTTTCGTTTTTCACTTTCTATGAGAAACGAACGTTTGAGAAAAAATGAAATGAGTTTCAATTGCAATCGCACCACCCTAGTGCGTTCAGTTTCTTGTACCCACCGAGTGCGTCACAATTGTTGATATATGTTCTCTCGCTGTTTAATTACTTCGTCATTACCCACAGTCTCGGTCCCTTTGTCGGTTCCAGCTGTTTCAGCACATGGCTGTTTTGGCAAAAAGTGCTTATTCTATGCTTCTTCGATGTACGGTTTCCTTTAGCGCTCGTTCGTCGTGGTATGGTTGTTACTATATGTTGTCATAAATTGTTGAATATATTCACTGAGCGGGTGGATTAATGGTGTTTCTAATTTAATACGTTTTTTTTCTTTTCGACCAATATTGTGGCTTAATTATTTGAAGCCAAATTCAAATCATGCTTAAATTAGATGGTTAAAAGGACCACTATTCCACTAAAACGCTGTACTATGGTGGCGCAATCGTGCAGTAAAATCATTATACTGTTATATACAGTAAAAGTAAAATATGAACCTCACCCTAAGTTCAATTCATGATATCGCAGAAAAACATTATGTGCAGTATTGTTAGCACAATTCTTGTATCTGTAAAAAGAAAATTTTCTTATTTTACTCACCTGAGTTTCATAGTTGGTTCGTTTGTTGGTAAGTTGAACTTAAATTCTTCTTTATGTCCGGCACCCACAGATTCTATCTTTTATGTCTAAACTCACTAGTATTTTTCCTTGATGTCTTCCGAATGCTCCGTTCTTATGCACTTGGCTCTTATTATGCCGTAAAACGCGCGACCCTTTGGTATATGTTTATTCAACGAACTCTAATTTTTTTCCGGCCAGTTTTGGCGTTTCCGCCTACTATCGCGACTAGTTAATTCACTTAAGCGGGTATGCTCCTGGATTGAGCATATAACATCTATAGAGAGAAAAGTTGCATCGTTATGTGGGGCTATGCGTAAAGTATGCTCTTTTGTTCCCCAGCATGTACTTCTAAAATTTTATTATGCGCACATCCACTCATTGCTGAACTACCTTGTATCTGTGTGAGGCCGTGCCAGTATTTCGAATCTGAAAAAGCTACAAACGCTTCAAAACAGATGTCTTAAAATTATTTATAAAAAACCATTTATATACCCTACTATTTTGTTATACAATAATAATGCCCATAACATTTTACCTTTGCTTGGGTTGACTAACTACCAAACAATAATGTACATCCACAATGCTTTGCATAATACTATTGCTCATAATAATCTAGAATTTACGACAGGAATTCGAGCTCACAGCACCAGACAAGCCAATCATTTATTATACTCCAGAGTATCCACGAACCTTGGTCAAAGACGCATTTCTTTCATCGGACCTAAGCTATTCAACCAGCTTCCTACGGATTTAAAGCAAATAACTCGTTTCCAAGCAAAATTGAAACTAATTTTAAAAAATAAAATAGGAGAATTTTTAATATAAACTTCGTTCATCACCAATCGAGCTTATTCCTTTAGCTATAATTGGTTAACATTTTTTAAATAAAAACAATTGATAAATGCATTTTTTATAGAAATAAGTAATAAATAAATTTAAATTATTATGAGCTTCCTGCAAAGCTACGATGGGACCCTTAAAATGATTCTTTTCCGCTGGGTACTCGCCGTAGCTTCTTGTCAAATTTTGTGTTTTGTCGGTCTCGTATTGTTTTTTTTTGTTCTCAGCGTTTCCGCGATTCGTAACTTTGTTTTGTTGTGCTGACCTTTTTTTTGTACGCTGAGAACTGATGTGTCCACTACCAGGGGGCTCCGTTTGTGAGCTTTTTGGTGTGGGGGTAAGAGGCGGGCTATTTACAAAAAAAAAAAAAAAATGCAGTCTGAGATCCGCCACTGACAGTCTCTCAAACAGTTAAAAATTCCTTTTCGTTTTTTTCAATTTAAACCAACCAAGTAACCGTTGTTCTATTGCCGCGTAGACACTCCTTGGAACGTTCGACTCGTTCGAACTGAATTATCACTCGAATTTGAGGTGGGGTGCGTCAAACTAGTCATTTGTTTCCAACTCGCACCTTATAACAACTTTTCTTGGTTTACTCAACGAGCTAAAACGCTGCTACGTGTAAATGATGCTGATCGGTAGCGTAACACGACAATCTACACCAGCGTCACTAATAATGAAATCTTGGAGATAGGGAAAATGATTCACTAAACTAACTGTAACTGAGTTCACGGTAAATTTAGACTGAACTGTTTCCTTGTTTCTCATCACGATTGAGGTTTTCATAATCACTACTTAGGCACGGCTTTTTCCAGCAGTCAGTCACACAAGCTGAGTTAATGATAAGTCACTGTTTCGTATCTCACACCACTACTATATATCCCGGGCTGCTGGTTGTAGGCAGGGCTGTAGAGAGAAATTACGGACCCGGGGGATCTAGCATAAGGGCCCCCTCCATCATTGTAGATTTTTCGAACACAGAAACTGTTAAGCTTGAAATCTGAAAAATAAATATCAACTATTATGTATTTCATAGAGAACTATAGGAGAATAGTGCTGTTAATTTCAATGACATTTATCATTTCAAAAGGTGGTACGGTCAGTTCTTTTTGTTTATTTTCCATCGGTCTCTGTTCGCACTCTGTGCCTATCACTGACATCAGAGAGGTGACTCCAAAACCAGATATCGGTTCATCTACACCGGGACCACCGACTCTACTTCCCTTGTGAATAAAGATGTGACACAGAGTTTTCACCTCAGAACATCCTAACGACCTCGGTTGGGATTGAAGCCAGACCCACTGGACTGAGCAACAGTCACGCTTACCACTTAACCACCGGCGTCGTATATAATCAAAGTTTTGTCAAACAACAATGATTAAGTTCAAATAGCATAAAATACAGAAAAATATTCAGCTATGCTTTCGGTTATGCGTCATTTAATTACTGCCATCAAATTCTGTATAACCACCTCGTTCCATTTGTTCGCCACATACAGTTTACTTTGACAGTTTTAAGTCTTCTTCAGGTTCCGCTTAACGATGGACCAATATTCCTCGATAGGGCCGAGTTCTGGTGTGTAGGGAGTGTTCTTGTCCTTGGGCGCCACCAGATCCTTGTAGGCGTTATACCACTACATGTCCTTTTTCCGTAATGGCAGTATTCAAAATTCGGACAAAATAGCGTGAATAATCGTATTGCTTCACGAAAGACGTTACTTTCATGCACTTTTTCACATAAATTTCCTTGTTGACGGGCTCGGTCGCAATGAAAATGTCACATCAAACCACAGGTACAGAAAGCCTGCCGAATCAGATATTTCTGTGTGATCTTCGACAGCTTTATATGCTTGAAAATATCGACCACTCTTCCTCCCGGTTGCCTTCACGCTGGTGGTAGTTGATTTGGTAACTTTTAACGGTTTCACTAACTTGGCGTGCAAGTACTTCGAATTCAGGCAATACGCGAGAAAAATTCCCCTGTGTTTCTTCTCTTGCTTGGACGACACTGTCCAAGAGCAAATGTCAAATTAAAAAAGCCTACAAGAAGGCAAATCAGGGTTTTTTCGAATTTGTTGAATTTCATGCAAAGAAATCCGTCAAGTTTAAGCCGACCAAATTTTTATCGTAAATCTTTTTAAATATCTCTACGAAATTTGGAGTGGCTTTGAAAGTAACCGATTTATCAATATTTTCATATTTAATCCAGAAGTCGGTATTGCGTGGATTCTTTTGAATCTTTGTCTGGTCCACCTAGAATTCATTAAAAATGAACGCATTCGGCTAAGTCGGTGCGCTACAACATTGCCAGTCTCTGAGAATACAACTTATCATTTGTACGGTAGTGTTGCTGATTTTTTTTTTTTTTTTTGGTTTCAGAGAAAACTGATTCAGGTGATTATCGCGAGTTCTTTATTTATATATTTGGTGCAATATTATTGAAGAACTCATAATTAAAACTTTGCAGAAATTGCAAAAATAGTAGCAAAATGAAAATGTTATAAATTTTAATAAAAACAAAAAGAACATTCAATGGAAATAGAATTTTAGAAGAGAAAAATAACAAAAGGAGCAAACGAGGAAAAGCTAATAAACAGATACAATGAAACAAAAGACAAAAGCTACAAAATAACATTAATATAATGGAAAAAGTTTAAAAATATGAAAATAGTCAAAACTTGCCAAAATCAAATAAAGAAAAAGATCCAAAACAGAGAAACAGCAGAAAAGGACATAATTAAGGCAATGAAAAATTTAAAAAATCTTGCATGTGTGAAAAGATTTTGAATAAATAGCAAAACAAAACCGAATGCATAACTAAAACCATCAAATTAAACGAAGGAAATGAGAAAGAAAATTGGAAAAGCATTGCAGAAATAGAAAAAATATTGCAAAATGGGTAAAATAGTGAAAACGGGTAAATAACGAAATTAAAACCAAAACATCATGAACATTGAAAACATTAAAAAATAAAAAGGAAGAAAAATTAATACAGCAAAAATATAAAAAAGACTACAATAACAAATATAGAAATGAACGAAATGGATCCACTGAGATAGTCGTAAAAATAACAATTATACAAAATTTTTGAAATATAAATATTAGTACCACATTTAAAAATTGAAAGCATGAGAACAGGAAAATAAGAAAATGTTAAAAATGTTTCAAAACAGAATAAATGATGAAATACAAGAATGGAATGAAAAAAAAAAAAATAACTATGAAAAATAAAAAAATGCTCAAAAAAGTATTAAAAATTAAAAAAAATGGAAATAGATTGAAAAAAAAAATAGAAAACAGGAACAAGTGGAAATAGCCCAAAAACAGACAATAGTGATATTATAGAAAACATGTAAAATCCAAATTGTTTGAATGGGTAGAAATGAAAATCCTAGATGATATTGAAAAAAACAGAAAATGAAGAAAAACAAGAGAAAATTTAAAAAATAAATAAATCTTCAAAAAATAAATGCGGAAATTTTTTTTAATGAAATGGAAAACCGAAAACATGCACAAAACACAAAAAGATCAAGATAAAGTAATAAGAAAAATGTCAAAAAAAATGTACAAGATAAAAAACATGGAATTCTAAATTGTTTAAATGTGTAAAAAAAGAAAATGCTAAGTGTAATGGAACATACCAATAAACAAAGATGGGTGAATATTGAAAAATCCATACAAAAGAAAAGCATAAATTTCAAAACTGATAAATGGAGAACAGAAAATTTCACAACACATAACACAATTGAAAGGGAAAAATAGAAAAAAAAAAAAAAAGCAAATGAGAGAAACCTATAATGAAAAATATGGAAAAAAGCAAGATACAAAAATACTACAATAATTTTATTGGAAGATATGAAAAAATACAAACAAACAATAGAAAATAAAAATTTAGTTAAACAAAGAAACGAATAAAACGATAGATAAAAAGCAAAAATGGAAAAAAATATGAAAAGATGAATCGAATTGAAAAATTGAGACAAATGCAAAAAATGGGACCAATTTTAAGAAAGACACAAAAATGGTAAAAATAGAAAAAGAAAAATATGGGGCAAAATATATATAAGTGGAAGTAAAATAAGATTGAATGAAGAAAATAGAAAGAATAAAAAACTTGGAAAATGGAAAAAGAAACAAAAAAGCAAATATAAAACAAAAGAAAAAATGCTAAAATTCATTTAAATTGAGAAAGCTTGTTAAAAATGGCAAAAACTGTCGGGTTGTCGTATTTAAACAAAAACACGAAAAATTACTGTGGATCGATTTCTTCGTAGATTTTCTTGTTCTTTTTTTATTTGTGGAGTTATTCAGAATTAGCTTCACAAATCGTATTTGACCAGTCGAGCTTTCTAAAAGAAGGTTGCTGAGTTTTTTCTTATTTCTAATAAATTATTTTGTGATTCATTTAGCAGCCACGTCAGATTGAAATAAGTAGAAATAGAAGTCACATGTCGTCTTGAAAAAATAAAAATCGCTATTGTACTAAAAATAAAAATCGCTATTGTACAATCGCTATTGTACTAATCATTTAAAAAACCACTGTTTTCTTGAAACCCATACACAGATTGAAAGTTTCGAATTAATTAGTAAAATACGAATCAAAATCAATTTCGAGAGCCTAGAACTTTCAACTTTAACTAACTTAATTTTTTAAGTAGTTGGTCAAAATTATGAGATAATTGTTGTAAAGTATGAAATAGAAAGTAAATTTCAGTCTTTTAAAACACAATTCACAAAAAAGATCTTGTTTTTTGCCCACTGCGCGTTAAAATCGTTTTTGAGTACCAAGTTTCAAAATTTTCCTTTGATTAGTTTAATGCAGTATAAATTTTATAATGTAATAATGTATGATTCGCTTTATAATAGAAATCGAAGGAAATTGAATCATACCAACAATGAAACTCTAATTGAATTTTCAAATAAAATGTTATTGAAATTTTTTTTCACCACCAAATGCAAGTATTCACTTCAAAACCCGCGCGGAAAAGCGAACGGAAACACAAGGCGTCAGTTTTACGCTAATATAAAAAATATATTTTTCCTACTTTAATACACGTCTTATTGATCTAAGGACTTGGCAGCCAGAGGTACGCACAGTACATGGGACCAAGCCTCGATCGTTTCAATTGGGAGAAGCCAAAAAGTAAAAAGACCTCGACTCTAAATTTTTCTAAAGTTTATATAGTAGAATTTTTGCTTACATCAGCAAAAATTACACTTACTATCTCCTTCTTTATTACTCCTAAGTCCTCGGTACGTAATGTACCCCTCTTCTCAATTCTAACGTGACTCATGCCGTCACCTACTATTTTCTGAAGCTCCACCGAGCATTAATAACTCCTAGTTGTCGTGGTGTTAATGAGTCTTCGGCTCTTAATCGTGGCCAGGAACCGCCTTCAATTTCTCCTCAATTACACATTCATGTTGTATTTACGTTACAACACTTGTCCAATTTATCTGTGTGAATATGGAGCACACCCGAATGTATATACATTCCTATTAAAAATAATGCTAATATGTTCTACCTACTACTATCTGACATGCCATCCTATTCTATTACCCGAAACTTCTACTAACATAATTATATTTGTCCATAATTAGCAGCACGCCCAATTATTTGCCTTCGTTTTTACATATTGGCTCGGCTGAGTTCTATATGATCGAGGCTGAGTTCTAGGTGACCATAAGTATAAACAAAAACAATCTGTAGCCGGTATGCATGAGTCACCGATCGTTACTCGCGGTGGCTAGTGAAAAGTAAACATTGTTACCTAAAGTGGGTCGCAGAAGCATATTGGTTGTTTACGCGGAATTTCGCTTACGCTTGATTTGCTTCAATTCGATTCTCTTTTACTTTTAACCCTGCGTATGACTAGCCATAATTTCGGTATTCTGGAAAGTGGGTCGCTGCACTCTGTTCGTCTCGGACTTACTCTCTGCCAGAGTGGATTGCCCTACAATCCTCGGACGTCTGGATCTTCAAGCCCGCGTTCGAGCTCTACGTAATAACTCTCTTTTGCGAGTTCTGTTCAGGAAAACCTACTATGGTTGCCAGAGCGCTGCTACCGGACTCCAGCTATTTTTTAACAGTGTGGTGACGGCCTTTGACTTCAACCGAACGCGGAATGCGACAAACGCGAAAATGTTGGCAATTTTAAAATGTAATTAGTTTAAGCAACCACCATTGGGGCCAAGGGGCCTGTTGGTGAAGGTAATAAACATAAACATAAACACCAATTTCTATCGGATTTTTATGATCTTAGGCTTAAAATTCACATGAGAAGTTTGTCTGTCACATAAGATTTTAATAAAAAAAATTGCCGATTTTTTTTTATGAAAAATCAACTAAAAATGAATAATTTTACCAAGCATCCCTTTTTTGACTTTGGTTGCTCTTAATCTTAAATTGTTGATATTTTATCCTAACATGTTATACATTTTTGGAATGGGCACATCAATACCATTCGAATGGTGAGTCGTTTGTGTTAATCGGAAGATTTGTTCCTGAGGTAACTGCAAAAAGTGCTCAAAAAACACGTTTTTCAGAAAATCACAAAAACGGTTCTTTAAAAAAGAAAATGGATATGATTTTAGTGCTCAGCGACGCAAAATTGACTTGGAAAACACCTTTTTTTCTTAACTTCATGCAATCACCCCAAAATTTGTAAACTAGTGTTAAAAAAATTGAATCATCAGTAGGGTTTAAAAGGACATGTATACAGCATTTTAGTTATGTCTATTACAATATTATTTTGTATAAATTTAATGTAAGTTCTGTGGTGATCACTTTTCATCTTACCGTGTTTAGCGACGCAAAATTATCTAGAAAACACGATTTTAAAAGCTTAACGTGATTATTTGAAAATTTGTGAACTGTATGCAAAGTTGGTTGCGTACGCGTTAATAATAAGATATCAAAAACCAAATTTTCGAAAGAACAATAAGAGAAAAAATTATGATGCTCAGCCAAACGCTTAACGCAGGCCATTTGAAGAATAGAAATTTTAAAAATGTGTTGCATAGTTTTGTTTCCGGGGCCTAGCAACCATAAACATTTGCAATAGCTGAACAAGTATTTGGTAGGGTTATATACAAAGTTGTGGCGAAAAAGTGAGCTAAGTTCGTGATTTTTTTAAAGTGCTTTCACGGTGTGTTTGGTAGAACAATTTTATTCGAAAAAAAACCGGCATCGCTAAAACTTCAGCATGTGATAGAATGGGCTTTTCCCTTTCATTTGAAAGTAAAATTAAAATATTCTGTCGGGGGCTCCAGAACAACTTTTTATTTTAAAGTTTTTTTGTTTGAAAACTTAGGTTTTTCAATGTAACTGGTTCACATTTTTGCACCTAGATAATACTTTAGACATTCAAATATTACCATAAGTGAGAATCTGATGGACAATTTCATTGTCTACAACATTGTAAAAAAAACTATCGCGATATAAAATCGCCAGAGAAAGCTATTAAATTTTTTATCGAAGTCTCCAGATTCGCACGCGGCCTATTGGTTAACCTATTATAACCCAGCTATGTTAAAACTTTTGATAATTTATAAAATACTTCGTGAGTCCTCATATTACACCGAATTAGGTATGGGACAAATAAAATAACCTCTTTGAAACGTTTTGTTGCGCAAAAAACTAACGTATGAAATTTCATACGCTGGGCTGATAGGGTATCAAAAAATCATTATAGAGAAATTTCGGCTAATATCCTAATATTTAGCATAAAATAGAATCAACCTTGCGATATCATTAATTTAGCAGCTTTTTTGAATGATTTTAACACTACAATTCTCTTTCGTGGCGTTTCGTCGCATGATTGGTTCGTTGCATCAAACCATCTTTCTCTCAATTTTTGCAATTATTTTAAGAAAAAGGACATTTTCTTACAAGAATTTACATAAAAATATTCTGGTTAGAACCAGGCATGATTTGTAACGTATTAAGCATTTGTTAACCTTGAATGCACTGATTCAACGTTAAAATCAGCGAGAAAGTATTGAATCCTCTCCGGGTTCTAAAGAGGAAATAATTTTGCCTTAGGAAAAAAAGATATCGGTTCAGCCTAGCGTATGAAATTTCATACGTTGAAGTACCAGCAGAATTTTCGCAATTGTTTCACCAATTTCTTCCATTTTTTCGCACTGAGTCACATCTTTCACACCTCTCATGGCCATTCGTTCTCAATCCGAAACAAGAATTGCAGATTTAGAAGAGAAATTTAATAATATGTATTGTTCATATTTTGGTTTGAATTTTGTCCAACTTTGACATTCGAAAACACAATGGAATTTTATAAAAAAAGATTATTGAACATACACATTGTAAATTATAGGGTATTAATTACAGTTCACAGAAGACCAGAAGTTTGAAAACGCCTTTATTGTACAACAAGTATGATCCAGAAATGCGTTGTTTTTGCGTATGAAATTTCATACGCTAGGACATAATGGGTTAAGAAGCTTTTTTCCAAAAACATTTTCATTTGTAAAAAAAAATGGTTTGCCTTATTTTAACAGTGTGCTCAGAAGAACCTGAATGCTAGCAAAGTCTCACCTTTAAGCGGAAAAAACATAATTCCAGATTCCACCGTTTTATGTGCACCAATGATATTTAGGAGCAAGGAGATATAGAGAAGAGTAGATAAAAATTGAATGGAATTAGTACTCTTTTGAAAGATGCTGGGTAACGTAGCAAAATGAAACAGTTTTTTCTGTCACAGATATGTTTGTTTTTTATTTTTTATTTCTTCACTCATTCTGGAGTATGCTTGATGTAATCTTGAATCAACCTTTTTGCTCGTTAGCATCTTGTGTGATATATTTGGCCTAAATTTTAACTTTATATTTGATCAAACTCGATTAGATATTCAGTCATTTGATTTGATTTCGGTTGAGAATCCTGATTGACAGTTTTATGAAGGATAGAAAAATAATTCGATGAGATTTATGTTCAAGGTTGTTAACTTTTGGGAATCGTTGTACATTGAACAGAATTCGCAATAGTAGATATAGAAAGTATCACCTTTACCTGAAAGATGTGTTGCTGTTAATGTCTCCAGATTCTGAACTGAAATGGAAACTCTGTCTTCTTGATATCTGGTCTTTGCTCTTATCCCATATTATAAGGGAAATCCTCAATAAACAGACTTGTATTACCTTGAGAATTTACTGAATATATGGTCCAGCCTGATATTTTCTTGTTCGTTTTCTGCTGTGATCCGTGTTCAACGAGTAACGACTCCGGAATTTCTTCTTAAAGGAAATTATGAAACTTGGTTTTGTTCCTTTTTCTAAGATTATGTGAAGGTTGTTCGATTTGGAAATAAAATTTGAGGACAAGCAAAACTCTGCTTCAATGAATTCTGATGAAATGAATCTACCCCAAACAATATCAAACATGGATTCAAAACTCAAAGAGCTTTTTTCTCTTTCAATCATCTTTCTTTTAATATTGATAAGGTCAAACAGGGTTCTCAACCCAAAGTTGCAATAAAATCCGTCGTTTATTACAATGGCTCGAAATGTCTACTTTAGTTCATTCAAATATAAACTTTGAATTTAAGCCAATTGTATTTTACCAAGCAGGATAGGATCAGGAAGAAGGGTCATTCTAGTTTACATTAGCTACCTTCTAGAGCGAGAAAAGAAATGAAAAAGGCATGATAAAATCCGTCACTACATTAATCAACATCTTGAAAAGGTATAAGATTATCGAATAAATTTGATGCACACCTTTCTAACCTCCTTGTTCATAAAGTGTCATTTTCGCCCAAGACCCGGAGGAATCTGAAAATATATTTTTTCTGCTGAGAATGGGACTTTGTAAACATTGAAACTTAACTAAATTTACTGTTCATTTAAACCCAAAATGTTCTTGTAAGTCCTTGTTAATCGACTTCTTAATCCATAGGCCCGGCCGCACACCTAAAAACTAATAAAATTTTAATAACTTTCTCGGGTGATTTTACATCGATTTATAGCATTCTACGAAGTTGTAGACAATGAGATTGTTCATCAGATTCTCACTTTTAGAAATTTTTTAAGGTCTATAGCACCAATTAGTAGCAAAAGTGCGAATTAATTTCATTAAAAAACTTAAGTTTTCAATCAAAAAACTTTAAAATAAAAAGTTGTTCTAGACCCCCCGGCAGAATATTTTAATTTTACTTTCAAATGTAAGGGAAAAGTCCATTCTGTCATATCCCGAAGTTTTACAGATGCCGAATTTTTTTGAATGAAGTTGTTCGACAAAGACACCGTGGTTTTATGCCAATTTTATTTGAAAAGACGAAAAACAGTTCGTTGGTAGTACTATCGAAGATAGAAAAACCAATTTGAATTGAAGAAAATATTTAAGGTTGTCGGAGTTATGACCCATCCCCCGAAGCGTGTTTTTTGGCAGAGGCTTGCGGTGAACATTCAACCAAAATCCAAAAGCTAAAAAGATTATTGAAGAAAAATGTATTGTGGTGTACTTGAACGGATCGGTTTCCCAATAGAAATTTTTTTTCTTGCAAAAATCATGTTGACCAAAAAATTAAGTTTTTTGGTATTCCAAATTTTAAACAAAAATTCATTGCGAAGAATCGAAAATTTTTTGATGAAAAAGGAACTGTTCGAGTACAAGTGAACATAAATACAAACAATTCAAAAAAATTTATGAAGATCGGATGAATAAAATTTTATTCCGAGATAATTGCGTTTAAAGTTTTGTGTTAACTTCATTCGTGGAAGAACCACCTCGCTGCAAATGTCTGTAATTTGAAATTTAGTGTTCCGATTTGGATGAAATTTCGCACAGATACTTTCAAAAGCATGTACTTTCAGAATATTCAATATTTTTTCCGATTTTTTGAGTTTCAACTTTGTACATAACCCCTTAAGGGGAGCGTCTGGTGTAAAGTGCTCAAAACGAAATTTATTTTGTTTTACGATTTTGAAGACAAGGCAACAATGTTAGGATTGCTGTATACATTTATTGTGCACAAAAAATATTTTCAGTCACGCAGAGCCACACATACGAGCGTTCCAAGAGTGGACGTCCAAAGCTTAGACTGAATAAGTTTTGTAAAGCTTAGACTTAGATATGGGAAATTGAATAAGTTTTGTAAAGTTTAGACTTAGATATGGGAAATTGAATAAGTTTTGTAAAGCTTAGACTTAGTCGATGAACTGCGAAAAATAGAAAAAAAAAGTTCGGGTTTCGGAAAATGACTTCATGAAAACCAAAAAATCTCATACTTTTATTGTAAAATTCGCTCATTTTTATTCAATATAATAGTGAGAAAAAAAAATTCAGTTTTCTGTGTTTCATCGACAGGCTACACATATTGTGCATCCTCATAAAAAAATCAAGTCAATTCGTTGTTTAGTTTTTGAGTTATCGTGTTCGCCAATTTAAAAAAAATGAAAAAGCTGTTTCGAGAAAAACGCTATTAAAGGGTGTCCCACATAAAATTGCATCACGGAAAAAACGCAGTAGAAAATGATCCAAACTGTATATGAAAGGTATTTCGGAATAATCGAAAAAAAAAGTTCAAATGTAATTTTATTTAGCTCCACCCTGAAAAATATACAAACCATGCGTGATACGATTAATTGACTTATGATCGATCTCGTGTTGGACTTTGTGGTGGGCTGAGGGCAGAACTTTTAACTATCGGAGTAGCTGCCGAGTTCTGTCCCAGCGGAACTACGAGTGGTCCTATAGGTTTTCTTGGGCGTGGAACGAGTCTTGAATGGCCACGATATCCTTGATTGCTGGGACCATTAGGTTTCAGACGCGGGCGTCCTGGGCCCCTCTTTACTTGTGGCAGTTGTTGTATAACAGATGTCTCCGAGCTTGATGGTAACATATCTAAATAAAATTTGTCGGCAACAACGATAATGTAAATGTAAATTAGTAGCGTTCTTCATAAAATTATTGAACAATTTTCAACCACTTGAAGGCATTTTAGAATGACAAAGATCACATTTTGCTGAATTAGGAGGCCTTTGGAGCTCCTCATTGGACATTCTGAAGCTTTAAAGGGAACTACAGAGCTTTACAACAATTTTATTTAGAACATCTGCACCTAGTGGTGCAATTGTGCCATGAACACTAAATTTCATGGTTTGGAATTCACAGCTTTAATTTTTTTATATATGTTATTTTATATTCGATTATATTGTTTTGCCTTTATCATATAAAGAAAGGCTATGCAATCACTGTAAAAATCGACTTATTAACGGAGGCCCGGAGGGCCGAGTGTCATACACCATTCGATTCAGTTCGTCGAGATCGGCAAATGTCTGTGTGTCTGTATGTATGTGTGTGTGTGTATGTGTGTGTCATTTAAACTCACACAATTTTCTCAGAGATGGCTGAACCGATTTTCGCAAACTTAGTTTCATATGAAAGGTATAACGCTCCCATAAGCTGCCATTGAATTTTTAGTTGATCCGACTTCCGGTTCCGGAGTTACGGGTTGAAGAGTGCGGTCACACAGCAAATTCCCATATAAACTGGTACCACCATGATGTTCAAATGATGTAAAACATATTAAAATTGATGTAACATTACTCTAGTTTGCGGGTCTGGATCACTAATGATCAATCAAAGTAGCTTTGACCACATTGGCCACCTATGACGGTTCATGACGCCCCCGGGGAACCCGCCAAGTTCCTAAGCTAATATCACACCCATTCCCCAACGAATTCTCTACCAATATTTATAAACTTGATTTCAAATGAAAGATAAATCTTGCTTCCGGAGTTACAGGGGTGTTAGTAAGGATACACAGGAATTTCCCATATAAATCGGTACAATCGCAATACCTCAGAGGCTAAAAACTATTGAAATGGTCACCAAATTACTTCTAATCGCAGATCTTGATCACTGATTGTCAATCAAACATTCTTTGAATATATTGTCCACTATCGACGATTCCGGAAGTCCGGAATTCCGGGCATATTCCACAAATAAAGTCACATCGGTTCTTCGGTGATGACTGAACCGATTTTCTCAAACCAAGTCTCAAATGGAAGGCAAAATATGCAGCTGAGTATTGCATCAGAGCCCCTCCGCCCCCCCCGCCTTGCCCTTACATCTCCATCCTTCATCACTACCGTCCCCTTGGACCACCCTCACGCCCGCATTTCCTTCATCCACCCCGTATACCAAAATAAGATGAAAGATTTCTGACGCATCCTCCACTCCCACTCTACTAACCCCCCATTCCCTCCACTTTTAAACCCATTCCACCAACATTTCAAAATATAATCACATGAAGATAACATTGAACTCATGCCGATTAAGCTAATTAAATACTATTCTTTTGCCTTTCTCATATAGAAAGGTTACGCAATTGCTCCAAAAACCGACTTCCTAACCGAGGCCCGGAGGGCCGAGTCTCATATAACATTCGACTCAGTTCGCCGAGATCGCAAAATATCTGTGTGTATGTATGTGTGTATGTATGTATGTATGTATGTATGTATGTATGTATGTATGTATGTATGTATGTATGTATGTATGTATGTATGTATGTATGTATGTATGTATGTATGTATGTATGTATGTATGTATGTATGTATGTATGTATGTATGTATGTATGTATGTATGTATGTATGTATGTATGTATGTTTTTTTTTTTTTTTTTTTTTTTTTGAGAGCAGTAAAAAAATTTTCAGAAAAACCCTGAGTGAGGAAAAATGTACAAAAACCCCATTGTCAGGGAACGGGTTTGGGCTGCCATCACCCGACCCGCTAAAAACCACTGCTCTTGCCCAGAACCTGATTCCTCCCCGGCACTACCTTGCGGTATTACTTCGGGGAGGGGTTTTTATGTGCATAGCACGCACTCTAATTCAACTACTTCCTAGTTCGTTTCTTCCGTAGGGTTACAGCCCCACTCCTCTACACACCACCAATTCTCTACCATCCACACAGACTGGCAAGCTCTGCATGGCAGTCGGAAAGCTGGCTGTGAGTCGAGGCTTAGTACTCCTCCCCTACGAGTACAGTCTGAGCGGCAAACTTCTGACTGTCTAATTCACTGAGCCCTGCGGCTCGCTTGTGCCGGTTAGCACCGCAACTCCCTTCTCGCACCATTCAACGCCGTTTACTCTTTGAGCACCAGACTTGTTCGCGAACTACTCGGTCTAGTCCCCGACGATGGCCCTAGCCTACTCCGACGGAGAATTCCCCGGCGAGAGAAGTTCTCCCGAAACCGAGCCAACCAACCAGATGTCGAGGTCAGTTCGGCGATTCCGGTGGAGCAGAGCGTCCGGTTCGCTGGTGCCCCGACGACCTGCGACTGGTGGTATTTCGTCGCGGTCTACTCAGTCTAGTCCCCGGCGGTGGATCTAGCTTACGCCGACGGAGAGTTCCCCGGCGAAGGAGGCTCCCCCGGTACCGATTCTTCTTTTGTTTTAGCACCACAATTTCATGAGCTCTTTGGCTTCCTCTCGTTCCGTTTCGCCCGATCTACTCGATCTAGTCCCCGGCGGTGGATCTAGCCTACTCAACGGGCCATACAGTAGGTGCTGAGGTCTATCCGGCGATTCCGGTTGGAGCGTAACTTCCGGTTCACCGGCGCCCCAACGACCCACTGCTAGCTCTGCGACGCGGTCTACTCGGTCCAATCCCCGGCGGTGGATATAGCCTACTCACGAGCTACCCGGAAGGATGTCGAGGTCAGTTCAGCGATTCCGGTGAAGCTTGACGTCCGGTTCCCAGTCGCCCCGACGACCCAACTCGGTGCTACATCACGCACTACTCAACTGGTCCCCGGCGGTGGACCTAGTCTACACAGTTGGAGAGTTCCCCGGCGGCGGAATTTCTCTCGAAACCCGATTTGCGGTTTCTTGTTGGTCTCTACGCCACTTCCTCTGCAACTCGGAGAGTATGCTCGAGACCACTCTGTTGACAGCGTCCCAGGTATGTTCGTCACGGCACATCTCTTCGACGATATTGTCCGCTGTCATACCAGGTATACCCCTACGAACTTCTTCGAATCTAGGGCATTCGAAGACCACGTGTTCCGGTGTCTCCTGCACGGTCGCACAACCCGGGCAAAGGGGTGACGAAGCATGTCCAAACCGATGCAAGTACTTCCGGAAGCATCCGTGCCCGGACAAAAACTGCGTCAAATGGAAGTTCACCTCTCCATGCTTCCTATGTACCCAGGCCGATACATTTGGGATGAGTCGGTGGGTCCACCTTCCTTTCTCCGCGTTGTCCCACTCCTGTTGCCATTTAGCCAACGAGTCCGCTCGAACCTGTCTCCTAGCGTTACGTGCATTTCTCCGCTGATAGCATTCCACGTCCTCCGCCAGGGTAATGCAGATGGGGATCATCCCGGCGATAACGCATACTGCCTCCGACGATATTGTTCTGTAGGCACTCGCGACTCGTACGGCCATCAGTCGGAATGTCCTGTTTAGCTTTTCACGGTTCCGCTTGGTTTTCAGCGCAGCACTCCAGGCAGGAACCCCATATCGGAGTATCGATGACGAAACAGTAGATAGCAGACGTCTCGTGCTGCTTCTCGGACCGCCGACGTTTGGCATGATTCTCGCTATTGCGTTCGTTGCCTTCGCCGACTTTCCACAGGCGTAATCAACGTGGTTGTTGAAGCTCAACCGGTCGTCGATTATAACTCCCAATTGCTTCAATGCACGTTTCGATGCAATCACGTGCCCTCCGACGTCGATCTGCATCCGTTGGACCGATCTGCAGTTACTGACCAACAACACCTCCGTCTTGTGGCGAGCTATTTGCAGCTTAACCCCGTTCATCCAGCTCTCGATCGCGTCTATTGTCTCCGTCACCGACACCTCCACTTCTTCAAGTGTCTCACCCATCACCGTTAGTGACACGTCGTCCGCGAAACCTACGATTTTCACTTTCCTAGGCAGCTGCAGCGTTAACACCCCATCGTACATCCCGTTCCAAAGGGTTGGACCGAGAATGGAGCCCTGAGGAACGCCCGCTGTGACACGCAATGACTTCTGTCCTTCGCTCGTCTCGTACAGTAGCACTCTGCTCTGAAAGTAGCTCTTCAGGATCTGGCACAGATAGTCGGGAACCCTCATTCTATGCAGCGCTGCAGCGATGGCTTCCCAGCTGGCACTGTTGAACGCGTTCTTCACATCTATCGTGACCACAGCGCAGTATCGATCTCCTCTTCGCTTCTGTTTAGATGACTTCTCGGCACTCTCGAGCACTATCCGAATTGCATCCACTGTCGATGCTCCTTTGCGGAAACCAAACTGCATCTTGGACAGTCCGCGCTCACCTTCCGTGAATTTCGTCAACCTGTTAAGAATGATCCTTTCCAGGAGTTTTCCGAGTGTATCCAGCAGGCATATGGGTCTGTACGAGGTCGGGTCGCCAGGTGGCTTCCCTGGCTTCGGCAGCAACACCAGCTTCTGGACCTTCCACATTTCGGGGAAGTTGCCTTCATTTAGGCACTTCTGCATCACTATCCTGAACATGTCCGGATATGCCAGGATCGCAGCTTTCAGTACCACGTTTGGTATTCCATCCGGACCAGGGGCTTTCTTTGGTTTTAGGTGCTTCGATGCTTCTACTAGCTCGTCGTTAGTCACTTGCCGATCCATGTTTGTTCCTTCTTCCTCGCCGTGCGGTGACGGTGGCCATATAGTTGGATCGTGCTTCGGGAAAAGACCCTCGACGATTATCTTCAGCTTGCTCGGACACATTTCGACTGGCGTCGTTGGACCCTTCATTTTCGCCATCACGACTCGGTATGCGTCACCCCAGGGATTGGCGTCTACTTCTCGGCTTAGCTCCTTGTGGCACTCTGACTTGCTAAGTCTGATCTCCCGTTTTAGAGCGGCCCTAGCTTCCCGAAACGATGCCTTATGCTCTTCTCTATCTGGTTCCGATCTTGCTCTTTGGGCCCGCCTTCTGGCTCTGAGACAAGCAGCGCGTAACGTACTAAGCGTCTCGTTCCACCAGTAAGCTGGACGCCGTTTGTTGCGTGGTTCCAGTTTTCGCGGCATTGTGGCGTCACAAGCCGCCACAATCCTTCTTGTTAGGTCAGCCGCATCCACGTTCTCGGTCCCGCCGTTCGGCCGAAGTGCCTCAACAAAGAGGTCTTTGTTGAAGGCTTTCGTCTTCCACTTTCGTTCGCCGGTCACCCTTCTCTGTACTGCCGCGGGGTTCCGTTGGCCGATACGGTAGCGAATCTCCTGGTGGTCACTATGCGTATACGTTTCGCATACTCTCCAATTCATGTTCGCCGTCAATGAGGGACTACAGAATGTGACGTCTATGATGGACTCCCTCCCGTCTCTCCGAAATGTACTAACAGAGCCTTCATTGCACAATCGTACGTCTAACTTCGCTAGAGCTTCCTGCAGGATACACCCTCTTGTGTTGGTTACTCTACTGCCCCATTCCACAGCCCAGGCGTTGAAGTCACCACCAATGACTACCGGCTTCCGATCGATCAACTGCTCGGTTAACTGCTCCAGCATTAGGCTGAACTGCTCTACTGTCCACCTTGGGGGAGCGTAACAGCTACATACGAAGATGCCGTTGATTTTGGCTATCACGAAACCCTCATAGGAACGTTCTACCACTTCTTGGATAGGGAATCTTCCCATTACTTGTATCGCTGCGGTTCCTGATCTATCCGCCACCCAGTTACCGTTATTAGGGGGGACTTGATAAGGCTCTGCGATCAAAGCGACATCGCACATAGTTTCTGTCGTAGACTGCCACAACAGTTGCTGTGCGGTATCACAGTGATTCAGGTTTATCTGGGTCATCTCCATCACCGTTGGCCTGCAGTCGCCTTCTTGTACGCTGGGCATTTAAAGCCACCCGTCTGATGGTCGTTCCCTTCCGCTGGGGTGCAAAGCAAGCACTTCGGCCTCTGCGTGCAGTCTCTCGCAAGATGGCCCGTCTCTCCGCATTTCCAGCACATCCCGGATCTGTCCGGGCCTTTGCAAGCCCCTGCTAAATGTCCAAAGCCTAAACATTTGAAGCATTTCTCTGCTTGTTTGTTTACTCGTGGGGCGGCTCTCAGTAGGCATCTCGACCATCCAACTGTAACCTTACCTACCTCCAGTGCCTTGTCTGCAGCGGTTACCGGTAAACGTATCATCGCTATCTGCGTTCCTCCGTATCCCTTCCTTAACCGGATCGTCATGTGCACCTCGCCCAGTTTGCACTGCTGCTTCATAGCACCTCTCAGCTCGTCTTCCGTCGTTATTTCGTCGAGGTCTTTGCACACGATTACCATCTCCGGGCTTAAGGCTTTAACTTCTGCCTTTCCGCCCATTGATTTAGTTATAGTCTCCTGCAAGGCAGAGCTACTAGTCGTAGTATTCTTCTTAAGCTCGAGGAGCATCTCATTTTTTTGGGTACGCCTGACTCTTAACACGTTTTCCCCCAAATCTTTCAGCTCCGGGTCCTCTCTGACCTTTTTGAGCAGTGCTGCGTACGTAGTCTCGTCATTTGCTTTGACGAGCACGGCTTCTCCCTTAGGCGCCTTCTGACGAGCCGAGGGTTCTGATTTCCTCTTCTGCTCCCCTTTTCGCTCCTCCTTCTTTTTTTGCTGTTTCCCGCGTTTCTCCTTCCGACCTACAACGGTGCTCCAGCTTTCACCCTGTAAGGTGGCGTCCTTTTCTTCGGCAGCAACAGCATCCTCGAGCGTCTGCCTCTTTGACCCGCCTGGTCTTTCTTCTCCTGGTGAGGATCTTGTCCTCTTTGGAGTTATGGGAACTGGCGTGTTCTCCACTCCAATCTGCCTCTCCTTACCCTGTTTCGAAGGGGCTAGGATGATAGTAGCCTTAGCCGACGCGGATGCTCGCTCAGCTGAATCTGCCCTCTGCGTTGCCGTATCGTACTCTTTCACGGCAGACAGTAGCGCCTTCCGGATTTTGATGACCATCTCCTTAATGTCTTTGTGGACATTGTTTCTCATGTCCACGAACTTGTGGAGCTCCTCCACCAAGTGCCTCGCTACCACTACCTTTGGCGTTTGTGGGGTGTAGCTCCTTCCGCTCTGCTCCGGCTGTTTTTGTTGCTGCTGTTGCTGTTGCTTCGGCTTCCCCTCCTCCTGCTCTTGCTGGGTGACTTCAGCTACTATTGGTGGTGGTGACCTCACCAACCCACCTCTGGCAAACGGATTTGCCGTGCCTGCTCCATTTATATCGGTTGCTTGTTGTTTCTCCATTTTATTTTATTGGGTCCCAACTCCGGGCCGCTATCTCCACTCGCTGCACATAGTCGCCTCTCGTGATCCCATGATTATCTATGCTGCCGAAAAGCAGCAGTGAGGTCATGCAAGGGTTGACACCATCTCTCATGGGGAGTAGTGTTCAGAGCCGGATCGGCGTAAATCGGGAATGCTTCAACCGAACCTAGTACCACCAACCAAATGATGGCGAGATTCGAACGTACCCGGAGACCTGCCAGGGCTTTGTTAGAACGGAGGCAGCCATGCTGTTAGCCCACTCGCCATTTCAAGTCGGTGTCATCCTTCCTTACTCAGGGAGTAGAACAGCACGTCTGTCAGCCCTAAGTCGCCATCCTTTTCGTCATCCGTGTCCTGTCCGTTGCCGTTCGCCATGGCCAGTATACCATAATCAAGATGTTACTGGCGTCGATCCTGATGTGCCGGTTGGCACTCCGGTTGGGCTAGAGTGCTTTTATTGCCCAGATCTTAGATTATTGGAATCTTAGGATCTTAGCAGAAGCGGCACAGACTCGCTTCGTCGGAGCTGCTTTCGGAGTTATGGCATTTTTTAGAGGTTCAGAAGAGCCCAATCTTAGCCCCACCATATCCTAGCAAAACTCCCCAACTCGCAGTAGGGCTGTGGGGGGGGGGGGGGTTCGTTAGGCCCCTAGACTCCTGTCCTTCCTGTCCCTGCTGCCCCCCAGTATATATGTATGTATGTATGTATGTATGTATGTATGTATGTATGTATGTATGTATGTATGTATGTATGTATGTATGTATGTATGTGTATATGTGCGGATTTGTTAAAAAAATGTCCACAACGGTTTTTTGGAAATGGCTGAGCCGATTTTTACAAACTAAGATTCAAATGAAAGGTATACTATACCCATAGGTTGCTATTGAATTTGATTTTCAACCGACATCTTGTCCCGGATTACGAGTTGAAGAGTATGGTTACAAAACAAAATTTGTTGATTTGTCCACATCGGTTTCTCGGAATTTTCTGAACCGATTTTGACAAACTTGATTTTAAATGGAAGGTCCATCAGCTGCTGTTGAATTTTGTGTGGATCCGAGCGCTGGTTCCTGAATTACAGGGTGATACGTACGATCACGCAGCAAATCTCGATTCTAACGAATTCTGCGATGAATGTAAAAAGGTGAAATTTTTGCCGTTCTCAATAGAAAGGTATTGCAATTGCTCTGAAAACCGACTTTTTAACGGAGGCCCGGAGGGCCGAGTGACATATACCATTCGATTCAGTTCGTCGAGTTCGGCAAATGTCTGTGTGTGTATGTATGTGTGTATGTATGTATGTGTGTATGTGCGTATGTGTGTGTGTATGTTACCAAAAATGTCACTCATTTTTCTCAGAGATGGCTGAACCGATTTTGACAAACTTAGTTTCAAATGAAAGGTGTAACGTTCCCATAGGCTGCTATTGAATTTCTAATGGATCCGACTTCCGGTTCCGGAATTACAGGGTGATGAGTACGAACACGCAGAAAATGTCGATTTTAATAAATTCTGCAATGAATGCATAAAGGTGAAATTTTTTCGAAAATATGACCACAACTGCTTCGATTTGTAGTATGAGGTCACTAACATCCATTCAAAGTCTATTTGGCCACATTGGCCAACATCATCGGTTCCGGAAGCCCCGGCGGAAGTATCTAAATTCAGAATAACAGTCACATCGGTTTCTCGGAGATGGCTAGACCGATTCGACTAAACTTGGCCTCAAATGAAAAGTATTGCGTCCCCGTAAATGGCTATTTAATTTCATCCCGATCCGACTTCCGATTCCGGAGTTATAGGTTGTGGCGTGCGATCACATAGCAAATTGTGATTCAAACCGATACTTCGATGAAAGCAAAAGAGGAAAAATTTCGCTAAAATGTCTCTCAAACAACTTAAATTTGCTGTTCTAGGTCACCGACGGCCAACCAAACTTTCGTTCACTACATTGACCACCATAGACGGTTCCGGAAGTGTCCGGGAAAAGCGGCCATCTTTCAAAATTTACGAATTCACTTCAGTTTCCCGAAATGGTTGGGCCAATTTTCACAAACTTAGTCCCAAATGATAGCTATAATATCCCCACAGATGTTTATAAAATTTCGTACGGATCGCTTATATGGGGCGGGAAATATAGACGTCCGGTCACATATGAAATTCCCATATAAGCCGGAACTCAAATTTTTTTTCAAAGGGGGGACCCCATGAAATTTCAGAAATCGAATGCGTATTTTTGATGCCAAACATCTTTAAAATGCATGAAACGTCGAGATTTTAAGTTATCTCGAAAAATTTGTTTTTGTGAAAATCGACTTTTTGGGACTTTGCCGATTTCGCACCTTTTTTCAGTTCAATATTACCGTGGCTGTTTTTTCTTCTTCAAAATTTTAGAACTCGAATAATGATTTATTTTCCTGTATATAGTTGTCATGTGATGTACAATAATAAAATGTAATATATGCATTTAAAAGCTTTTAATGAATATAAACAACGCACACATTCTCGTGATTCATGATTGAGAAAGGCACAATTGCACCGCTAGGTGGATTAAAATAGGTTTTTTTGCATTACAATTACAAAAATCAATGATTTATATGAAAAAAAAATTCGCAACCTACACCCCCTAGCGTCGTTCCAAATCACGAAAAAATGATACTGTCCAAATTTGAGCGAAATCGGTTAACCCTAACCCCTCTCCCAAAGAGCTTAAAGTTTGTATGGGATTTTTGGCCAAAATGTATGGGGAAACACTCGCAGTTCACAAAATCGCCGCTAGAGGTCGCTGCAAACTTCCGATCACTGACCTAGGAAGGAGTTAAGCTTTTGAGGATATGCTGAACAAGTTTGTCGAAGACTGCAAGGCAATCCAACTAACCGTTATTAACGTTTAAAGTTAGATATCTCATGTATGTGAAATACGAGTGAAGGTGGGACAAAGTTAGGAAAAACTCATATATCTCTGAAACGATAAGAGATAGAAAGCTGTGATGTTCCACAAAGTTATAGAGGAATAAAAGGACTTTTTGGTTTCACTAGAAAGTTTCAGGATTTCTCCGCAAGGTGGCGGTAGTGAGCCAAGCAATTTAAAGGGAATACTCCTATCTGTACAACGGTAAGAGATGGAGCATTTGGATGTTCTACAAAGTTGTAGAGCAGCAAAAAAAATTTTTTTTCTCATTTGAAAAATGCAGAATTCTACCACACGGTGGCGCAAGTGCTCAAAATTAATTCAAGGTAATACTCCTATCCATACAATGGTAAGAGATAGTGCGATCTGATGTTATGCGAAGCTATATAGTATTTCAAAGGCTTTCGTGTCTCGTTGTAAAAATAGAATTTAGGCCGCTTAGTGGTGCAAACAGAGATTCTTTTATTATACATAACATGTTACAAAGTTTTCTTAAGACTATCATGCTATGATAAAACCTATATTCTTAAATTTCTTCGTAACCCCTATATATTTCTCCTGTTGCATTTATTTATATAGCATTTTTAATTTTTTTAACTAACTCTTGACTAACTTTAAGAGCGCTCTTGTCTCAGAGATGTCGTGTATAGTGCCGCGCTCAGTGCTCGTTTATTACCTCTCGCAGAAAAAGCGTACACAATGCGCTGTGAATCCAGTTAGACTGGCATTGGTTGCACGATTACAGGGCTGATAATTTGGTGATAGATGAGAAATATCATACTTTTCATTTTACAACTTATACTTTTATTTTAAAATTGAAGATTAGGGTGTTTCTTAGTGTTTATCAGAAAAACTGTTTTAGTCAAATAACTTTTGCGGTACAGTAATGTTTCGATTATATCACTATGCGTTTATATCAATACTCGCTTATATCACCCTCGATTATATCACGGTTTTGTCTCGATTATATCACGCTTTTTGAAAAACAGAACAGGCTCACTACATTTTGATCCAGTTAAGCCACATGTTGTGTCCTGGCACTTTTAATATTTTTCTACAATTAATTTGCTTATTTACATGTAGGGTAATGAGCCTATTAGTGGGGTTCGGATTATTTCCTTAAGGGTTTATATATGATGAGGTCGGTCAAAAAGCCGAACTTTTTATTCTTTTAACTAAAAGTATAAATTCTTTGGAAAATATTTTTTTATGGAGGTCTAAGCAGTAAAATCAAAGTTTTAACACTTCATCTTATTTCTATACGTGGGCGAAGGCCTAGGTGTAAAACTTTAAACGTGAATAATCTCGAAATCATGTTTTACCAAAAACGTTGTTGTAATCACTAGGATTGTCGAAATATCTTTCGACCGATTCCAATTTTTGTTTTAAATTCTTCGTAACTCATTTACCGTGACCTAAAGCGGGTGCCTGGTATATATTTTATTCGCTTAATTGTTAGTTATCCGCGAGAAAATCTAAAAAAATAATGAGAAAAACAAAATTCGCAAGATATGGTAGGTATGCCGAGATATGCATTTTCTCTTAAATTGATGTGAATACTTTTCTTTTGGAAAAGAATTGGAGATGTGTCTATTTTTATGATTTTAAGAAAAGGTACGGGTACGTAAAGTGAAGTTGTATTGGGAAAAATTATCCGCTAACAATAGGATCATTACCCTACTATGATTAATTCTTTTTGATTAACTTTAACTTTTATGACTTTTTGTTTATAGAAATACATGGGTTGATGCTTAAATGTATTTTTTGTTTTGTTTTGAATATATCACACTTCAAATATATCACGCTAAAATACAGAACGACCGTGATATAATCGAAACATTACTGTATTGATTTAAAAGTGAAGTAGTCTACAGACAACTTTAAGATTGTTTTAAGAAAAATAACTTGTTTCATGGCAACCATTTGTATCTGTTTCATGGCATATTATATCTAACTATTTTTGCTGATGAGTTATGAGCACTTTTTCGACAACAATAACAATATCACTCATTGGGGCAAACAAATAATAATTCTTTTTCAAGTATAACTAAGGTCATTACTAGAGTTATAATTGAGCAAAAAATAATGAATACGTTATTTTCTAAAAGTTCATAAAATTGATTACAAAAATTCTTTTTTTGATAGTATAACTTCTTATATCTTTTAAATAAATGGGTGGTTCCATTTTTTTAAAATCTTAAAATTAACTTTTAAATGGTTCGAGATAGAGCTTCGTAGAAAATAAAATTTTAAAAAACTTGGTCGAAGATACTGGAACTCTATGTCGTGTATTTTCCATTTTACAAGAAATTTACCAAAAAAATAGGATGTTTCTTAAAAAAAAGTTTTTCTTTATGTAACTTTTGCAGTTTTAATTGTCCATAAGGATCACGTAAGAAAAACTTTCAGATATTTTGAAGGAGAGCATTTTGTCTCAATGTACAGAACCTCTAGCATCTCTCGTTAGAAAGTTATATATACTTTTTACTAAAAATAAACTCTTTTATGAGTAAATATTGCAAGACGTAAAAATATTGTATTTGCCATTTTTTGCGATCTATACTACAAAGCATGCTATATCATATGACAACAACGGTAGTTAATGTTAAGTGTCCTAATCGAAGATAATGCTATATGAAAAAGTTATATTTTTTTATAAAAAAGTTCTCATACCTTTCAAACGACAAATTTTTGGTAGTTGGAGTTTTATAGAAAATTATGCACCTTAAAATAATCTTGTACCCCCTTGTCTTTAAGGTACTTTAGTGTAAAATGAAAACTTTTCATAGAAATAAAACCGTTTTTAAGGAACACCTTACAGCTTAGATTTGGATTTGTCGGGCAATGGAAAGTATAAAAGCTAGAGCTTGCGTGTCTTCAGCAAATTTGGCAAAAATGTATTGTTCTACAATTTCATCGATAATAGTCAAGCTCTATCTCGAACCGTTCAAAAGTTTCATTTTAAATATTGCTAAAATTAGAACCACCCTAGCTTCTGTTTAAAGCAAAATAAAGGGCATGTAAAGTACAACAACTTTGCCAAACATATTGTAAGACTAAATCATTTAATTTTAGCAAAAAGATAAAATTCCTGCTAAATTTACATTCTGGAGCCCTGTCCATTCCAAAGTACTAAGTAACTCAACAGTGACATTATTTCTAGGACCCCAAAGTAAGCCAATAAAAGTGTACTTTTTCGAAAATTGTACCACGACGGAACCCATTATACTATGAAGTGCTGTTCCGTTTTTGTCGTGGATAGCGACTTATTATTCAATATACGGGCCCTTTTCAAAATTTCGGGATGAAAGTCGTGTAAGGTTTGGAACGCTCATATCTTTTCATATTGTACTGCATGGAATTAATCAATTTTCAGAATTTGTCGAAAATAAGTTCAACAATGTTGTATAATATTTTGAGGTATGTATGACATGCATTAATAACGAAAACCTGTTTTGAAAAATCTTTCGAAAAAAACTACTTGGAAATGGGGAAAAGTTTCAGCTCATCTCGGTCAGAGCCTTCAATATGATGCACCAACCGGACACTGAAATGATGAGAAATTTTAAATGTAGGTCCGCTACAGTTTTATTTCAATTTTTTGTGTAGAGCTGTTTAAAGCGTACAGGGTTCTCCAAGGGCTGTACAATACCGGGAAAAAATATTTGTGAACTGTACACGGCTGGTGGATGAATCAATTTGTGACGTTACCTACTACTTGCAGAGGAAATTATTTTCATTTTTGATAGTTAGAGAGTAGCATGCACGACGACAAACCGGATTTTAAACACCCGCCCGTAACCAGTTCGTGATTCTTTACTGCTAACTTCATGCACCGAGCCGAAAAAAACGGATTTTACAACACCCAACTAAAACCAATTCGTGATTGGTTACCGCTAATTTCGTGCACCGAACCACACATCTTGAACAAAATAATTGTAATTTTAGTCGGTTTCTATTAGTCGACCTAGTTGAATAACCGGAGACTACATTTTAACATTTTTCCTGCATTCGTGAACGTTTTTCCTAATAAATCGCTGTTTTAGGCTTTTAAAATTGTATTAAAAAATTCTCATCTACAAAACAAACATAAAAAAGGAATTGTTAAGGTATAAAATTAATTACGATCAATTTAAAAAAAAATAAAGACAATCGGTTGAGTGGTATTTCAGGAATCGTGATCACGGGAAAATCATTTTTTTAAAATCGGTATTTCGAGATAATCGAGTTTAAAATTACCACTGCGCTTGGTAGACGAAGCACGCTTGGAAGCGCTGTAACTTTCGATCTATTTCTCGGATCTCTATAAAATTTGGAAAAATATTCTCAAGGAGTTGTACTTTCAGATAAAGAAATAAAAAATTCGATTTCTTGAAAAATAAAAAAAAAGGTATGTAACCCCTTAAGCTTCATACACACAGTATATATGCGTCCTTATTCCAATTTTAATAACGAGACACGAAAGCCTTTGAAATACTGTATAACTTAGCAGAACATCAGATTGCACTAGCTCTTACCATTGTATGGATAGGAGTATTACCTTGAATTAATTTTGATCACTGGCGCCACCATGTGGTAGAATTCTGCATTTTGCAAATGAGAAAAGAAAATATTTTTTGCTTCTCTAAAACTTTGTAGAACATCCAAATGCTCCATCTCTTACCGTTGTACAGATACACAGAAAAAAAATGTTGGTAAAAATAAGAGTTTTTCACTCTTAGCAAAAAAAACAACCAACGCATACTTTTAGTTTAAAAATAAAACTTTTGTTTTGAATACTTTTCTTCATTTGATTAAAAGGAAAACTTTTACTTTGATTATTATTCTTGATTAATTTAAAAGTTTTACTTTCAACCTAATAGTTGGCGTTGCTTGTTTTTTGCTAAGAGCGGAACACTCTTACTTTTACCAATATTTTTTTCTGTATGTAGGAGTGTTCCCTTTAAATTGCTTGGCTCACTACCGCCACCTTGCGGAGAAATCCTGAAACTTTCTAGTGAAACCAAAAAGTCCTTTTATTCCTCTACAACTTTGTGGAACATCATAACTTTCTATCTCTTATCGTTTCAGAGATATATGAGTTTTTCCTAACTTTGTCCCACCTTCACTCGTGGTTCACACACATGAGATAAGCGGAGTACGCCCTTTGCGAATGTTAAGCAGCGGTATCCAACTTTAAACGTTAATAACTCTTTAACGGTTGGTTGGATTGTCTTGCAGTCTTCGACAAACTTGTTCAGCATATCTTCAAAAGCTTAACTCCTTCCTAGGTCAGTGATCGGAAGTTCACAGCGACATCTAGCGGCGATTTTGTGAACTGCGAGTGTTTCCCCATACATTTTGGCCAAAAATCCCATACAAACTCTAAGCTCTTTGGGGGAGGGGTTAGAGTTAACCGATTTCGCTCAAATTTGGACAGTGTCATTTTTTCATGATTTGGAACGATGCTAGGGGGTGTAGATTAGTGATTTCAAAAATGGTAGTTTTATTGTCACCCTATTATATTATTATATTATATTATTACCAATTATATTATATATTATTATATTATATATTATATTATTACCAATATTATTGGGTGTTCAGCCACATGTTGTGACTTCTCATCCCTATTGTTTACATGATTCAGTTAATTATTATTAAGCTTTCGCAGTTAAATATTTTTATTTTTCAGTAGGATGTTTAAAACCTACTTGTCTTGTGAATAAGGAGCTAAACAAATCTTACACACACAAAAATAATGAAATTTAAACGACATGTAAATCAATACGAATGTAAACATACAAAGATTGAATCGAAACTTTGATTGAAAATTACGTTAAAATCAATGCACTCAATTGGAGCATCAAAAAGCATACAATTTTACACTTTCATTCGTGTAATATTGCATGTCATTCATTTTACAGCAATAGGCGTGTAAAAAATACATTGAAGTGCATTGGTTTTCCGTGTGAAGAAACTGTAATTTTCAATCCACGTGTAGGATTATAATAAAATTTGTTGAAGAAAGCACGACAAGTCGTGTGGATTTTTGGTGGAACTTAATTTTACATTTATATAGGGTGATGAGCCTATTTTGGCACCATTAGGGAGAGGGTCGCACTATTTTTTGAACAACTTTAAAAGAAGCCATATTATCTATAACCTTTCTCAGCATAAAGTATCAGTGTACTGTTTCTTAAACATCTATATAATGCTTATTTAGCAGAATTGCCTCAATTTTCAGCATAAATGAAAATAAATGTTCCATTCTGTGCATCTATTTTCACCTCAACGATCCAATTATCGCCTCATGGGTGTGCCAATTTCCACCTCATCGTAAAACAATCTAGTTGAAACGCAATGCCTCATGTTCCATTTGCGTCGATTCTAACTAGGTATCCAGATCATGGACGCCAACGTGTGATTTGTAAAACGAATCATTCTGCTTTTTTCAGCCGATCAAAACAAACGTAAACATCACGCACATCAATGAAACTCATCAGCTGTTAGTAGAAGAGCGCCCAGAATTGCGCACGCAGAAAAAAACCATTCGAAGGTTAGCAACTGGAATGACAAGTTTCACATCACACATTGCTTTCTCCCGATCCGAATTGTATGTGCAGATGAAAATAAAATATCTGCAATCAACAATTAGTTGAATAACTTGAAGTAATTGATTACTTATACCTGAAATTGCATTACATTATATTTACAAGTTCATGTTTTGGTTTGGCCGCACTGGTGATTCTTTTCTGTATGATGGATACAAAAAGTTGGTTTTGATTGTGGTAGTGTATCAGCAAAACATGCCAATAATAGGAACCCCCGTATTTAGTTTTATCCTATTATAACACTAGGCCTATTCTAGTGTTTGACGAGTGATTTTAAAGTGAAATTATCGTAAAAAGATTCTCCAGCTAAAATAAAGGTATGTATCAGTGCAATGTTTAGTATATTTGTGCTGGAATAACGAGATATGAGGCGGTAAATGCTGGCTCGTAAGTGTTTATTTTGCTAAGCGCCGTTGCATCCAGTTTCGGTTCACTACGTGAGTGAGGCGGATTAGTAGATATTTCAATAAGGTGATTTTGTTCTAATTAAAAGTTGGATTTAGAGGATAGTTCTAAATACATATGTGCACAACAAATAAAGAATATAACTTGAGCTTATTTTTTCTCACCTGCTTTAGCCAAATTGATAGTGTCATTACCTCATATGCTTGGTTCGAAACCAAGAGGTACGAAATAGGGTCACAATAGGCTCTACTGCCATAATAGGCACATCACCCTACATGTTCCAAATATGTGCATGAAAATAAACTTAAAATTACAAAATATTTTTTTCTGTGTATAAACTAACTTATAAACCATAAAGAGAGCTAACACTGGTCGACAGCCATTTTGGTGCAGGGTTGTGATAGTAGTTTTTAGGGTAAATCGGTTGCGCTGAGTTCAAAAATGACCATAGTTTTTACCGCCATGCTCCTGTTTTTGAGATTTCTCCATTAATTTGCTTTTTTACTAGTCAGCGTCAGCGAATTTACAAACTATACCAAATCTGTTATTAAAAGGTGCTACAAACACCTGACAAATATGTGTAAATCTGGAAAGGCATATTGAATACTGTCAAATTTGAAAAAACCATGCGTAAACAAAAAAATGCCACTTTTTTACGAAAATTTGACATTTCGCCAAATTCAAAATGCTGCCATTTCAAAAGTTCTGAATGGATTTCGATCAACGATAGCTTTATTGCTAGCGTCTTCTTTCAGACAAAAAAAAAGTTCAAGCTAAACAGACAAAAATTATCAGAGTTCTGATCAATTAACCTAATTGAAGAAAATCTTCAAAATCAACTCTTTTTGGTATTACTACAGACACGACAAAAACTTCGGAAAATCTATTGAAAATAAATGTCTTTTTATAGACTACGATGCTCTGGATATAAATTAAAAGTCAAAGTAGTTTTATGATCATATTTTAACATAACCTAAAAATATTTTATTTTGTAATAGTTATACCAGGCCCCTGCTAGGCGGCTATTTTTTCCTAGCCAACATCTGGCTTTGTTAAAATCAAAACAACCCTATGCAATAGCATGGGCGACATGGGCCTAGAAGCAGCTAGGCTCATCATAAGTTGACTACTGTCAAAGTCTGTATATCTACATGGCGGATGACAGGAATGACACCCCCTGAGTTATATATTAAACAAAAACACGTGCTTGAAGAGTTAGAAAGAGACAGCAATTTTTGCACCTCACCTCGTTACGATCAAAAACGTTTAATTTATTTAATTGATATCAACAGACACAGTGTGGTCCTAATGATAATTTCTTAAAAATCAAATTGTAATCTGCTACGTGGAATGTGAAGATCAAACTCGGATGACACTCTGTTGAAGGTCCGCTGCAAAACAATGACGGCACCGTTTACTCCATAGTTAGTCCGGCGAAGAGGTAATCGGAGGAATAAATTATTGCGCAGGGCGCGAGGGCGAACGTTCATATTTATCGCACTGAGAAGCTCGGGGCAGTCAATTCGATCTTACAAAATATCCGAAATCGTCATAGCACGGAATAGATCCCGCCGCACTTGCAATGTATCGAGTCCAATAAGCAAACCCCGGCTTTCGTAACTTGGCAGCTGGTGAGGGTTGCTCCAAGGCAATCGACGAAGGGCAAACCGAACAAATCTGCGCTGTACTGTCTCAATAAGATGGACACCGTTAAGATAATAAGGGTTCGACACAACTGAACAATATTCCAGAGTTGATCGAACGAGTGAGCAGTAGAAAGATTTCAAGCAGTAAATATCTGAAAAGTGCTTAGATATTCTCATTATGAACCCCAAACAGCGCGTTGCCTTTGCGACAATATATGCTGTTTAAACGTCAGTTGTTCATCGAGAAAAACTCCGAGATCTTTGACACAATTCGCTCTGTCAATCGTGGATTCAGTTAGACAGTAATCGAACTGAATTGGCGTTTTTTTCCTCGAGAACGTAATGAAAGTACATTTCTTGGGGTTTAGGGTCATTCGGTTGCACTCGCACCATTCCGCAAAGGTTACCAGTTGGCGTTGAAGGAAAGCTGCATCTACAGAAGAAAAATCAATGGACCGAGATGTCTGCCTTACGGAATACCAGATGAAGCAAAGAACTCTTCGGATACTCAATCTCCTATCTTGACTGCTAGACGACGATCACTGAGATACGATTGCATCCAACGGAGAATATTAGTACCAAAGCCAAGTCAATCCAACTTTGCCACTGCAATAGCGTGATTAATCTTGTCAAAAGCAGCTGAAAGGTCTGTGTAGATAACGTCAGTTTGAAGGCCGTCCGACATGGCATCTGCAACATATGTTGTGAACGACAGAAGATTCGTAGATGTCGAACGTTTCGGCATAAATCCATGCTGAGTCTCGGAGATATACTGTTTGCAGTGGCTGGAGATGGGTTCCAACGCAGCCATTGCAAACAGCTTAGGAACTGCGCCTAGCGTTGTAATACCACGGTAGTTGTCAACTACTTTTTGTCGTCTTTTTTGTGAACTGGAAACATGAAGGAGGATTTCCAGAGTTCGGGAAATACTCCGGTTGTTAGCGACAATTTAAACAAATGACAAAGAGGTTCAATTAGATCGGCAGAGCATTTTTTTAGAATAATAGTTGGTATACCACCTGGGCCTCCCGAGGTTGAAGCCTTCATTTTGCCAATCGCCAGTTGCACAATATTATTGTCGATATTGATAGAGTTCAAAGACTGGTATGATTGGAGTACATTGAGAGCCGCGCGTGAAACCTGGGTCGGTGTAAGTTTCTCGTTGGAGAAACGTTGGTGTTTACTCGCGAACTTTTCAGAGAAGAGTTGGCAAATCTTCTGTAAACTAGAGTTCATACGTCCTCCATAGGCATCCTGGATTCCTTTCTTTGCTCGTTTACATGCTTCCAGAATGTTTTAGGTTCGGACTTCAACTTACGTTGAACGTTTCGCAAGTAATCGGCATGGCAACGCTTCGATGTCTTTTTATAGACTTGGTTAACATGAACGTAGTGTTGTCGCAGCACGTAGCCCCCAAACTTGGAGTACTTCTTCAGAGCGGCTCTTTTAGTTGCTTTTAACCGTCTCAGTTCGACAGTGTACCACGCTGGGTGCTTAGAATGAAGGCCACTTCTTTTGGGTACATAGCGATCGATAGCATAGCTCATAACATTGGAGAAGGTCTGCACTGCAACGTTGACATCATCATTGTCGAGAATTTCAGTCCAGTGGATATTCGACAGGAAGTTAATAATGCTATTGTAGTCGGCTTTTCTAAAATTATAGCTGACGGTCTCAGAAGCATTGCAGTCATGCTTCACTCGAATCGCTTCAATCACTATATGCAGGGGAGGGTGGTGTCTAACAGTCTTTACCAGAGGGAACGGTGCTGCGGTAACATTTGGCGCGTAGTCAGATTTGCTCGTTAAACAGAGATCAAGGATTCTGTTGTTCTCGTTCACCACATTATTCGTTTGGAACTGCAGATTTAGGCAGTAGCAGTCAAGCAAACTGGTGATATCATCATGAAAAGATGACAGTTCGGGATCAGCGAACATAAATCCGTCAGAAGCAGAGCGCCATTTTAATCCGGAGAAATCGAAATCGCCAACAATCGGGATCTCATCAACCGGGCTTGCTTGAGCGGAAATCCGTTCCAGTGACTCAGTATGTGAATCAATCAATATCGAATCGCGAGTGCGGTACGGTGGATGATAAACCACGCAAAGAAAAAGAGCTTAGCCAGCCAGTTTGATTCGCACCCACACCTGCTCGACACAGACCCCCAAAGTATCGTCAATCAGTTGCGTTTTCAATCGACGATGGATAGCCACAAGTACCCCGCCGCCGGTAGCCTTGAGACTGTTGCGTGAGCTGCGATCAGTACGGAAAACATCGTAGTTGGCACCAAATGCTTGCACTGACAGAGTGCTATCGCTAAGCCACGTCTCTGTGAGAGCGATTATGTCGAAGCATTCATCCGAACTTGCTATCAAATAATCGTTGTTTCCTGAATTCATACCGCCGGCATTCTGGTAATACATTTGTAGGTTTGAATGCTGCGGTTGACTGGAAGCAAAAAGCTGATTAGTGCTTGCTTTACCAAAAGCAGATTCGTACTTGCCGTTGGTATCGATTTGGAAGACCCCTTCACCACTCCTGCACACAGGACCGGGACGACTGGTGAACGCTGGCTGCAATGACTCGACTGTGGCAGGGGGATCAAGGGCTTCCATAGTGCTAGCTGCAGTGCGTCCCAGGGTGCGATGAGTCATACCAGCATAGCATAGTCCTTCTGTGATCATTGTAGAGCCGAATGTGCTATGAAGAGACGTGTTCGTTACGATGGGAACAAAAATTTGTTTTTGACATTGAAGATTCACAGCGGCGGTAGAGTTGTGTTCATCAGCAGACTGTAAGTGAAATTTACATTCACAAGGGTAGAAATTTCATCATCCATCGTGCTGGGATCGAATGCTGACAAGTAAACCCATAACAGCTCCTCAGGTGGTGAAATTGTTTTTATTGTTTCAAACGCAGCTTTGGATCCACGAATATTAGGAATTTTTGTTTTGAGCGAATCATCTTCGCGTTTGCGCTTAGGCGTGTTTGAAACTGGATTATATTCAGCAATTCGTTTCCAAGGCGTTATAGCTGGGGATAGCGGTTTTGAGTCAACTTTAACCGAGAGAGCTTTGACGACATCTTTCAAATCAGCTATGTCATTCTTTATAGATTTCAGAGAATTGTCGTCAGGCACTATGTCGCAACAACGCGAAGCCATTCTACGGAAACTATCATTCGAAAATAAGTCAGCACAGCCGTTGCACATCCAGAATAGATTCCGTGGGTAGATTCCCAAGGCGTCACGAACATCATAATCCATCTTGACTCATATCATGTGGAACGAATTATCGCAGTATCCACGACATGTGATTCGATCAGAATCATTAACCATTTTCGAGCAGTTATAACAAGCCATGCTTTTGATGTAGAAATAACGCCTAGCGGGTATGCAATATGCGCAGGAAAACGCTAACGGGTAACGTGCGTCAATGGAAGCGAACTTGCACGCAACGTGCGACAACTCAGCTAGCCACCAGCAGATGTCGCGTTTGGCGAAAAAATGAGCGTAACGTACTGTGCAGTGTTAATGTCAAGTGAAAACAAAAATCACAAACAAAAACTATCACTTCCACGAATAAACACTAGCAGATATAATCGTGCTTGAAGTCACGAAATTTCAATGCACACGTACTACCAAATAACACGATAAACAGATAAAATAAGAATAAAAAGAATCGCGAGTGTAAAACACTTAAAATGTCAAAAAAACTATCAGCTCTACTGACGACCGGAATATAGCAAACAGTGATGCCAATTGGCATCACTGTTTGCAATATTTGGCAGTTCAGCTCTATAGTTTTTGGTGTTTCATTTGTGATACCGTTTGAGTTTGTTACCTGCATACTTCTTGGGATGTGCAATCAAGAAGTAAATGCGAACAGGTATTTATATATTGTATTTATTCAGTACTTTATGTCTAGCACACCGGAACAGAATAGATTCAATGAGAAATATGGCAGCTTCACGTAGACAGTGTAAGAATGATCCAAATCATGGAATACTGGCTGACAGTGTATCAAGCAAAAGTATAGGTCATTATAGAATGCACTTACGTATATCTAAAATGAAAATAACGGTACGCAAATATCTGCATTTTTTCAGATAGTCAGGCTGCGCTCAGCGCATTAAGGGCTCCTACATGTTGTTCAAAACTAGTACACTCCCATTCTTGCACTCCGACAATTGCCGGAGAAAAACCATGTTAATTTATACTGGGTTCCAGGACATAGTGGCGTTCCAGGGAACGAAAAAGCCGATGAGCTAGCAAGAAGAGGGCCTTCCACTAATATTTTCGGCCCAGAACCATTCTGTGGAGTCTCACCGAGTGCCAAACTGCAACTATAAAGAACAGTTGGAGTACGACAATCAAAGAAATTTATCTAACCCAACGAGAAAAAAAAGCCTGGAGTTGCTTAGACTAAACAAAAGAGCTATGCATCATAACAGGACTACCTAGCGGGCACTGTCCTAGTAAATATCATCTTAAAAAATTTGGTAAGCTTACAAATGATACATGCCGCGTCTGGGGATCTGAAAGTGAAACATCTGCTCTGCGAATGCAGTGCATCGAAGTCTATAAAAACATTTGTTTTTAATAGATTTTCTGAAGTTTTTGTCGTGTTTGTAGTAATACTAAAAAGCGTTGATTTTGAAGATTTTTTTCAATTAGGTAAATTCATCATAACTCTGACAATTTTCGTCTGTTTAACTTGAACTTTTTTATTATCTGAAAGAAGGCGCTACAGCAACAAATATAGCTATTGTTGATTGAAATCCAATAAGAACTTTTGAAATGGCAGCATTTTGAATTTTTCAAAATGTCAAATTTTCGTAAAAAGTGACATTTTTTTTGTTTACGCATGTTTTTTCGAATTTGATAGAATTCAATATGCCTTTTCAGTTTTCCAAATATTTGTCAGGTAGTTGTAGCACCTTTTGATAATAGATTTGATACAGATTGTAAATTCGAAAAATTGAGAAAAAAATTTATTACTGCCTGGTAAAAAAAAAAACAAATTAATGGAGAAATCTCAAAAACAGGAGCACAACGCTAAAAACTATGATCATTTTTGAACTCAGCGCACCCGATTTACCCTAAAAACTACTATCACAACCCTGCACCATTTTTTTTTTTTGATTTTGTAGACCAGTGTAATGTGTAATCGTTGCAATTGAAGATTGCAACGATTTTTGTCGGTAGTTGCTTATAATACTGTTCGTCATAATTTCTAATGTTTGTTTGCGAGTCTGTGCAACTCATTTGTGCTAAACTAGGGAGGACGCTTCAAAATCACTTTCAAAATTTTATTCTAAATCCTTTGAAGCGTTTTCTTTCTAGTAGCACAACAACTTGCCCAGATTGGCACTGCATATAGCATTGCCGGTCTAAATATTTGTTTATAAATTAATAGTTTGTTCTTTAAGCTGAGCCCAGAATACTTATTTATAAGAGGGTATAAAAATTTTATATATTTGTTGCATTTTGTTTGGATTCCTTCAATGTGATCTTTAAAAGTGAGTTTTTGTCGTAAATCAAACCCAAGTATTTAACTTGATCTGACCATGTTAAATTCATAAGCATAAGCATACGAAAATGAACACTTTGAACTCCGGATAGCCGGCTATAAGGAGCACTGCTTATATTTTTTAATAATATTCAATCACGCGACGAATTTGTTCGTGGTTTCTATCGTGTCGGTGCTGATTTTACCCGGCGATCGTTTGAATAAAATGCGGAATCTTATACAGAAGGTTCATCAGACTCTTCCAAAGGTGTCGTGGAGTTAGTGGTTTGGAAGGGAATAGGGTCTAGGATTCACTCCAAGCAAGCGATCTGACCTGCAAAGCACTAGGTAGTAGTTTAGTTAGTCTTCGAGAACACGATCGCTCGAAAAAGAAGATCTTGTTTAGTTTTTGGTTCTTTCCAAACTCTGGGCAGCCGGCCACCGAGAGTATTCCACGTTTACCAAACAAAAGCAATTCCAACCCCACACAGCCGACCGTGGGAGTATTGCCTAGAAAAGCTAATCTTACCTGCGTAATGGGCCGGATCACTATTTATTGCGAAATTATTTAGACTAATTTTGCTATTCCTTCTCTACGGTATATTTTTGGGTTGCAAACTACCGAGTGATAACACGTTATACAGACAAAGAGTTACGATAGCTCGAGATGTTATAAATCAACGAAAGTATTTCCTATTTTCCTTATTGGATTGTTTGTGAAATACACGTATACGAACGATTATATCGAACATTGAAGGGAAATACAGAGGATCGTTAACCCGATGCACGGGCCTGTTACCAATAACGGAACTTGAAATTAGATTCACCAAAACAGATGCGACGAACCTTCAGTACGCATCGACCCGCGATCATCGACACCAGTCAAATCAAAGTCCCATTGGAGCCAACCCCCGAACAATAATTCGTCTTTACGGTATTGTCTTCCCGGCCAGATCCGCTCGCATCCCCTCACTCTTCCACCACCGGCAGAAGGCCAACAGCACCCAGTTGTCGCCTGTCCAAGGACCAAATGTCATCAATAGACCCAGACTCGCGTGGGGGCATGAGATAGAATTGAATCCTAATCAATGAACATGACAGAAAAACACTTATTCTTCGTGCGGACATAACTGAAGATAATTGCCAACCGGTCCCCGATCCCTTTCGCAAATTGTCAATTCTCAAACATTATACATGATTGAAGTCATCATTCCACTCAAATAAGGCCATGTGTTTTCCCTACGCACATTGAATGCTCTGTGGATCAGTTCCCCCGTTGGTAAAACAAACCCCAAACAAACATAGAAATCAGTTTGCTCAGTCCAAAGAAAAGTTGGCCGACCGGCGGATACGTTGATGTGCCACATCACATCAACGAACGCCCAAAATTTACATGCGACAAAATATCTGCAATCCCGAATATAAAAGAATCAAAACCTCTACTCATTTGCAGTAAAACAAAAAAGCAAAAAAAAAACAGTTGAATATCCAAGGCGGGTCATTCTCAACGATAGCACCGCCGATGAAACACCCAATAAAAAAATAGGTGACAAGGGACGCGGACGAAATTAGCTGAGCACCGATCTGGTTTGCCACCTATTTTTCGGGTGAAGAATTTTGGGGCGACACCTGGTAGTCGCTAGTCGCTGGTGAAACACCAATTATTTGAATATGCCAAGTTTTCTTATCGCCGTATTTTTTTCACTTTTCGGATCGAATTTTATTCCCGATGCAAGATTCCCGAGGAAAAGATTTTTTTCATTTGCCGAAATTAGATTTTTACAAACTGTCACCACTCGCGTCAGTCGAAAAATGCTTTTATAAGCCACTCCACTTTGTATTATCGTTAAATTGCACCGTTATTCACACCTTCGATAACCGGAAGGCAGTAAACTGTGCCGTAAATGATTAAAATTAACCGATCCGAAGGGAGCTCTACGAGAGTCAACCGCTCGCGACGAAGATACACACTCCTCATTAACTTGATCTGACCACGTTAAATTCAGACCATTAAATTTAATAATATGGTTATTATTTGGTTTAAGAGAAGCTCTTGGCTTATGCGGAAACACAATCAATTGTGTTTTTGCCGCATTAGTGGAAATTTTCCATTTGTTCAGGTAATCATTAAAAATATTCAAGCTTCGTTGCAGTCGACTGCATATAATACGAAGATTCCTACCTGTGGCTGAGATGCTAATATCATCACAGAAAAGTGACTTTTTACAGCCTGTAGGTAGGTTTGGAAGATCAGAGGTAAAAATATTGTATAGGATTAGTGCGACGCTTGATCCTTGAGGGATGCCTGCTTTAACAGGTAGCTTATTAGATTTACAATTCTGATAAGAAACCTTTAGGGTACGGTTAGCAAGATAATTTTAAATTATCTTTATTATGTAACCTGGAAAGTTGAAATCCCACATTTTGGCAATCAATCCTTTGTGCCAAACATTGTCGAAAGCTTTTTCGATGTCCAGAAGAGCAACTGCAGTGGAATAGCCCTCTGAGATATTTGCCTTTATCATGATAGTTACTCTCACAAGTTGATGAGTAGTTGAATATCCAATACGAAATCCAAACTGCTCAGGAAGAAAAATAGAATTCTCATTGATATGTGACATCATTCTAGTTAGGATGATTTTTTCAAATAATTTACTAATAGAAGAAAGTAAACTAATTGGTCGATAGCTAGATGCTTCTGCTGGGTTTTTATCTGGCTTCAAAATAGGAATAACCTTGGCATTTTTCCATCCTTCAGGGAAGTATGGTAATTCAAAACATTTATTGAATATTTTGACCAAGTATCTCATGGTGATTTCGGGAAGGTTTTTAGAAGAATGTTGAAAATTCCATCATAACCTGGAGCTTTCATATTTTTTAACTTTTTCATGATGGATTTGATTTCATCATAGTTTATTTCAACAATATCGTCTAGAGACAATACTTGATTTGAATATTTTTGTAAGACTTCGGTTTCAATAGACTCACAACGTTGAGATTAAAATTATGGACGCTTTCAAACTGCTGAGCAAGTTTTTGAGCTTTTTCTTCGTTTGTAAGAAGTATGTGGTCACCTTGCTTCAAAGCTGGAATTGGTTTCTGAGGTTACTTAAGAACCTTAGAAAATTTCTAGAATGGTTTAGAATTTGGCTTGATTTGTTCAACCTCTTTCGCGAAATTTTCTCTGTCACTGGCTTCGATCCTATCTTGTTTACCGCGAGTGCGTCGTGCAAATTGGTGACAACGTGTCTGAATCTTTTTGTAATAATTCCGGAGTTCCCCAAGGTAGTACACTAGGTCCATTACTATTTTCATTATTCGTGAATGATGCGGTCTTTGTTCTAATGCGTGGAGAGAAACGATTTTTCGCCGATGACTTGAAGATACTTCTTGTGATAAGGAATGAAGCCGATTGCCGTGAGTTACAGTGTCTCATTGATACATTTTACAGTTTGTGTCAAAGAAACATGTTGATCCTTTGTGTTACGAAATGTTTTGTCATCAGTTTTCATCGTACAAGAGACATGCTTAATTTTAACTACAACATTGCCGGAACTCAGCTGCAACGCGTTGACCACGTAAAAGATCTAGGTGTTATTCTCGATGAAAGGCTAACTTATACCAATCACCTGTCAGCGACCATCGACAAAGCAAATCGACTTCTAGGTTTTATGTTCAAAATGTCTAGCGAATTCCGGGATCCTCTGTGTTTCAAGGCTTTATATTGCTCACTGGTGCGCTCGCAGTTGGAATTTGCAAACATCGTCTGGTGCCCTTATCATGCAACGTGGAGTGAAAGGATTGAAGCTGTCCAGCGCAAATTTATACGATATGCTTTACGTCAATTGCCTTGGAATGATCCGTTGAACCTGCCACCTTATGAGAACCGTTGCAGACTATTAGCACTACATACTTTGCAAGAACGTAGACATACTTCGCAGGCCATTTTCATATCAAAGCTTCTGTTGGCTGAGTATGATGTTCCCGATCTCCTTGGACAAATCAACATCTACGCCCCAACCCGTGTTCTTCGCCCTCGGACATTACTACACATCGAAATGCGAAACACCACCTACGCTGCTAATAGTCCGATTTTAGCGATGGTTCGTCGCTTCAACGAGCTTGCCGAGCACTTTGACCTCAATTATAATTCATCACAATTTCGTCAACGTTTGCTGTTACATTAGGTTAATTATTTTTAGTTTAGTTCATTACAAATAAACAAATTTCTTAAGAGTGTGAATCCATGTTTATTTTTTTTTGGAAGATCCTGATAGATAACTTTCATAGCAGGATCACAAAAACGTTGATATTGACGTCTTCGAACACTCTTCGAGCAAATTAGAAGTTGAAGATCGTCGTCAAAAATAGGAGTATTAACTTTTTTCTGTGTTGTTGGTACTGATAAATTTCTAGCATCAACTATGGAATCACTTAAAATGTTTAATACCGTATCAATGTCAGCTTTATTTTGTAAATCAAGGTCATGATTATAATTATTCTCAATATAAGTTTTGTACCTTTCCCAATTCGCTTATGTGATGACACACGGAAACCATTTCATTTTTTTATATATAGAGATACCCAGTAAAAGGTGCCTATATGAGAAAAACACAATTGCACTAATAGGTGGATTAGAAAAAAATCAATATTTGATTTTTATATCAAAGAACCTTCCAACAAAATAACGCAAAAATCAAAGAAATTTGTATTTGTAATCCGTCATGTCGTTCTTGAGTTATGCGATGACACACGGAACCATGTCATTTTTGTATATAGAGATATCCAGTAAAAGGTGCATATATGAGAAAGACACAATTGCACTAATAGGTGGATTAGAAAAATTTCAATATATGATTTTTATGTCAAAGAACTTTCCACAGAAAATAACCAACAAAAAAACGCAACAATCGAAGAAATCCGTCATGTAGTTCTTAATTTATGCGATGACACACGGAAACCATTTCATTTTTATATATAGAGAGACATTCAGTAAAAGGTGCATATATGAGAAAAACACAATTGCACTAATAGGTGGATTAGATAATTTCAATATTTGATTTTTATGTCAAAGAACCTTCCACAGAAAATAACCAACAAAATAACGCAAAAGAAATCCGTCATGTCGTTCTTAAGTTATGCGGTGACACACGGAACTATTTTATTTTTATATATGGAGGTATCCAGCAAAAGGTGCATATATAAGAAAAACACAATTGCACTAATAGGTGCATTAGAAAGTTTCAATATTTGATTTTTATGTCACAGAAACTGCCACAGAACATAACCAACACAATAACGCAAAAATCGAAGAAATCCGTCATGTCGTTCTTGAGTTATGCGATGACACACGGAAACCATTTTATATATATATATATATATATATATATATATATATATATATATATATATATATATATATATATATATATATATAATATATATATATATATATATATATATATATATATATATATATATATATATATATATATATATATATATATATATATATATATATATATATATATATATATATATATATATATATATATATATATATATATATATATATATATATATATATATATATATATATATATATATATATATATATATATATATATATATATATATATATATATATATATATATATATATATATATATATATATATATATATATATATATATATATATATATATATATATATATATAGGTGGAACAGAAAAAAAACAATGTTTGATTTTTATGTCAAAGAATCTTCCAACCAAATTACGCAAAAATCGAAGAAATCCGTCATGTCGTTCTTCACTTATGCGATGACACGGAACCATTTCATTTTTGTATATAGAGATATCCAGTAAAAGGTGCATATATGAGAAAAACACAATTGCACTAATAGGTGGATGAGAAAAATTTCAATATTTGTTTTTTATGTCAAGGAACCTTCCAACGAAATAACGCAAAAAAACGAAGAAATGTTAAAGAACCTTCTACAGAAAATAACCAACAAAAAACGCAAAAATCGAAGAAATCTGTCATGTCGTTCTTATGTTAGGCGATGACACACGGAAACCATTTCATTTTTATATACAGAGATATCCAGTAAAAGGTGCATATATGAAAAAAACACAATTGCACTAATAGGTGGATGAGAAAAATTTTAATATTTGATTTTTATGTCAAAGAATCTTCCAACAAAATAACGCAAAAATCGAAGAAATCCGTTATGTCGTTCTTGAGTTATGCGATGACATACGGAACCATTTCATTTTTGTATATAGAGATATCCAGTAAAAGGTGCATATATGAGAAAAACACAATTGCACTAATAGCTGGATTAGAAAAATTTCAATATTTGATTTTTATGTCAAAGAACCTTCCACCAAAATAAAGCAAAAATAAAAGAAATCCGTCATGTCGTTCTTGAGTTATGCGATGACACACGGAACCATTTCATTTTTGTATCTATCCAGTAAATGGTGCATATATGAGAAAAACACAATTGCACTAATAGGTGGATTAGAAAAATTTCAATATTTGATTCTTATGCCAAAGGACTTTCCACAGAAAATAACCAACAAAATAACGCAAAAATCGAAGAAATCCGTCATGTCGTTCATAAGTTATAAAATAAAGGTGCACATATGAGAAAAATACAATTGCACTAATAGGTGGATTAGAAAAAATCAATATTTGATTTTTATGTCAAAGAACCTTCCACAGAAAATAACCAACAAAATAACGCAAAAATCGAAGAAAGCCATCATGTCGTTCTTAAGTTATGCGATGACACACGGAAACCATTTCATTTTTGTATATAGAGATATCCAGTAAAAGGTGCATATATGAGAAAAACACAATTGCACTAATAGGTGGATTAGAAAAAAATCAATATTTGATTTATATGTCAAAGAACCTTCCACAGAAAAAACCAACAAAATAACACATAAATTAAAGAAATCCGTCATGTCGTTCTTAAGTTATGCGATGGCACATGCAAAGCATTTCATTTTTATACAGAGAGATATCCAGTAAAAGGTGTATATATGAGCAAATCACAATTGCACTAAATGGTGGATTAGAAAAAATTCAATATTTTTTTTTATGTCAAAGAACCATCCACAGAAAATAACCAACAAAATAACGCAAAAATCGAAGACATCCGTCATGTCGTTCTTAGGTTATGCGATGACACACGGAAACTATTTCATCTTTATATATAGAGATATCCAGTAAAAGGTGCATATATGAGAAAAACACAATTGCACTAATAGGTGGATCAGGAAAATTTCAATATTTGATTCTTATGTCAAAGAACCTTCCACAGAAAATAACTAACAAAATAATGCAAAAATCAAAGAAATCCGTCATCTCGTTCTTGAGTTATGCGATGACACACGGAAACCATTTCATATTTATATATAGAGACTAGCTGACCCGGCAGACGTTGGCGTGCCTATAATTATTTACTGGAATATATAACGAAAGCAATAATAGCAATGCTTGTGGATCATGTGATGCTTTTCCAATAAGTGAACAGGGCCGTGGGAGAATCGACAATACTCCAAACTTATGCCGAAGCTTTTTAGTGACTTATTTTCATTATTAAAGACTCGACTTGAGTTTTTAATCCATTTAAACCATGGAAATTCGTGGAATCAAAACATCGCCGCTTTCATACCCTCCTTTATGAATAGTGCCTTCATACACGTTATTCATCAACTCCTTCACCACTCTACCATTTAAATGCATGAAATCAAGTAAAATCATAAAGTAGAACTTTTTAACAAAAAAAGACCGTCGCGGAAGGAACTGAAACTGACAAATTATGCAAACAATCCTAAACTAAAAATGCCCAATTGCACTAATAGGTGGAAACCATTTCATTTTTATATAGAGAAATATCCAGTGAACGGTGCATATATGAGAAAAAAAAACAACTGCACTAATAGGTGGATTAAAAAAAAATCAATATTTGATTTTTATGTCAAAGAACCTTCCGCAGCAAATAACCAACAAAATAACACATAAATTGAAGAAATCCGTCATGTCGTTCTTAAGTTATGCGACGGCACACGGAAAGCATTTCATTTTTATATATAGAGATATCCAGCAAAAGGTACATATATGAGAAAAACACAATTGCACTAATAGGTGGATTAGAAAAATTTCAATATTTGATTTTTATGACAAATAACCTTACACAGAAAATAACCAACAAAATAAAGCAAAAATTGAAGAAATCCGTCATGTCGCTCTTAAGTTTGATTTTTATGCCCAAGAACCATCCACAGAAAATAACCAACAAAATAACGCAAAAATCGAAGAAATCTGTCATGTTGTTCTTGAGTTATGCGATGACACACGGAATGACACAATTCAGTTTTTATATATAGAGATATCTAGCAAAAGGAGCATATATGAGAAAAACACAATTGCACTAATAGGTGGTTTAAAGATTTCAATATTTGATTTTTATGTGAAAGAACCTTACACAGAAAATAACCAACAAAATAACGCAAAAATCGAAGAAATCCGTCATGTCGATCTTAAGTTATGAGATGACACACGGAAACCATGTCATTTTTATGTACAGAGATATCCAGTAAAAGGTGCATATATGAGAAAAAGACAATTGCACTAGTAGGAGGATTAGAAAAAAATAAATATTTGATTTTTATGTTAAAGCACCTTCCAAACACATAACGCAAAAATCAAAGAAATCCGTCATGTCGTTCTTGAGTTATGCGACGACACACGGAACTATTTCATTTTTGTATATAGAGATATCCAGTAAAAGGCGCAGATATGAAAAAACACAATTGCACTAATAGGTGGATTAGAAAAATTTCAATATTTGATTTTTATGTCTAAGAACCTTCCACAGAAAATAACCAACAAAATAACGCAAAAATCGAAGAAATCCGTCCTGTCGTTCTTAAGTAATGCGATGACACACGGAAACCATTTCATTTTTATACACAGAGATATCCAGTAAAAGATATCCAGTGAAAGGTGCACATATGAGAAAAACACAATTGCACTTATAGGTGGATTAGAAAAATTTCAATATTTAATTTTTATGTCAAAGAACCTTCCAACAAAATTACGCAAAAATCGAAGAAATCCGTCTTTCTTGAGTTATGCGATGACACACGGAACCATTTTATTTTTGTATATAGAGATATCCAGTAGAAGGTGAATATATGAGAAAAACACAATTGCACTAATAGGTGAATTAGAAAAATTTCAATATTCAATTTTTATGTCAAAGAACCTTCAACAGAAAATAACCAACAAAATAACGCAAAAATCGAAAAACCCGTCATGTCGTATATATATATATATATATATATATATATATATATATATATATATATATATATATATATATATATATATATATATATAATATATATATATATATATTTATATATATATATATATATATATATATATATATATATATATATATAATATATATATATATATATATATATATATATATATATATATATATATATATATATATAATATATATATATATATATATATATATATATATATATATATATATATATATATATATATATATATATATATATATATATATATATATATATATATATATATATATATATATATATATATATAGAGAGAGAGAGAGAGAGAGAGAGAGAGAGAGAGAGAGAGAGAGATCCAGTAAAAGGTGCCTGTATGAGAATAACACAATGCACTAATAGGTAAATTAGGAAAAGTTAATTATTTTATTCAAATGTCAAAGAACCTTCCACAGAAAACAACCAACAATGCAAAATTCAAAGAAATCCGCTATTTCGTTCTTGAGTTATGCGATAACACACGGAACTATTTCATTTTTGTATACAGAGATATCCAGTAGAAGGTGAATATATGAGAAAACACAATTGCACTAATAGGTGGACTAGAAAAATTTCAATATTTTTTTCAATTTCATGTCGTTCTTGAGTTATGCGATAACACATGGAACCATTTCATTTATATATATATATATATATATATATATATATATATATATATATATATATATATATATATATATATATATATATATATATATATATATATATATATATATATATATATATATATATATATATATATATATATATATATATATATATATATATATATATATATATATATATATATATATATATATATATATATATATATATATATATATATATATATATATATATATATATATATATATATATATATATATATATATAATATATATATATATATAAAGCAAAAATTGAAGAAATCCGTCATGTCGCTCTTAAGTTTGATTTTATGCCCAAGAACCATCCACAGAAAATAACCAACAAAATAACGCAAAAATCGAAGAAATCTGTCATGTTGTTCTTGAGTTATGCGATGACACACGGAATGACACAATTCAGTTTTTATATATAGAGATATCTAGCAAAAGGAGCATATATGAGAAAAACACAATTGCACTAATAGGTGGTTTAAAGATTTCAATATTTGATTTTTATGTGAAAGAACCTTACACAGAAAATAACCAACAAAATAACGCAAAAATCGAAGAAATCCGTCATGTCGATCTTAAGTTATGAGATGACACACGGAAACCATGTCATTTTTATGTACAGAGATATCCAGTAAAAGGTGCATATATGAGAAAAAGACAATTGCACTAGTAGGAGGATTAGAAAAAAATAAATATTTGATTTTTATGTTAAAGCACCTTCCAAACACATAACGCAAAAATCAAAGAAATCCGTCATGTCGTTCTTGAGTTATGCGACGACACACGGAACTATTTCATTTTTGTATATAGAGATATCCAGTAAAAGGCGCAGATATGAAAAAAACACAATTGCACTAATAGGTGGATTAGAAAAATTTCAATATTTGATTTTTATGTCTAAGAACCTTCCACAGAAAATAACCAACAAAATAACGCAAAAATCGAAGAAATCCGTCCTGTCGTTCTTAAGTAATGCGATGACACACGGAAACCATTTCATTTTTATACACAGAGATATCCAGTAAAAGATATCCAGTGAAAGGTGCACATATGAGAAAAACACAATTGCACTTATAGGTGGATTAGAAAAATTTCAAT